>NC_041226.1:67979684-68019131 GCF_002837175.3 Physeter macrocephalus
CGCGGCATGTGGGATCCTCCCGGACCGGGGCACGAACCCGTGTCTCCTGCATCGGCAGGCGGACTCTCAACCACTGCGCCACCAGGGAAGCCCTGCTTCTCTTTTGTTATATTCACTAGTTTGTTTTATTTTTTAGATTTCACATTTAAGTGATATCATACAGTATTTGTCTTTCTCTGTCTGACATTCCACTAAGCATGATGCCCTCCAAGTCCATCCATGTTGTTGCAAATGGCAAAATTTCATTCTTTTCTATGGCTGAGGAGTATTCCATTGTGTGTGTGTGTGTGTGTGTGTGTGTGTGTGTGTGTGTATACTTTAATTATTATTCAGCAATGTATTTAAAATTTTCCATCATGATTTCTTCTTTGATCCATGTGTTTTTCGGAAGCATGTGTTTTTTTTCCAAATACAGTTCTTGTTCTAGACATCTTTTTGTTTTCGATTTTTAATTTATGTTATAGAATATGATCTATATGATACCAACTTTTGAAATATATTGAGATGTATTTTATGGCCTTTTTTTTTAAAAGCATTTTTAAAAATTAATTAATTATTTAAAAAAAATTATTCTTGGCTGCGTTGGGTCTTTTTGCTGCCCACAGGCTTTTCTCTAGTTGCGGCGAGCGGGGGCTACTCTTCGTTGCAGTGCACAGGCTTCTCATTGTGGTGGCTTCTCTTGTTGCAGAGCACGGGCTCTAGGCATGCAGGCTTCAGTAGTTGTGGCTCGCGGGCTCAATAGTTGTGGCTTGCAGGCTCTAGAGTGCAGGCTCAGCAGTTGTGGTGCACTGGCTTAGTTGCTCTGCGGCACGTGGGATCTTCCCAGACCAGGGCTTGAACCCGTGTCCCCTGCATTGGCAGGCGGATTCTTAACCACTGCGCCACCAGGGATGTCCCATTTTATGGCCTCTTATGTGGACGGTTTTCAAAAATAGCTCACGTGTTCTTAAAAGGATGGTATATTCTGAAGTTGTTTGGCACAGAGTTCTATATTATATATGTCCATTTAAATCAAGTTTATACTGTCCAAACCTTCATCTCCTTACTGGTATATTTTGTTTACTGGAGCTAACAATTTATGAGAGATGGTATTAAAGGATTCCAATATCCTGTGAATTTTTCAATTTCTCCTTATGTACCTGTAAAATTTCAATGTATGTAATTCAAGATACATTAGTATGTTTCACATAAGTCTAAAATTGTTATAACTGACTGGTAAGTTAAAGTTTTCATCATTAGGAAGAGACCTTATTTATCTCTGCTCATACTTTTTTCACCTTAAAATCTATCCTCTTTGTGATATTTTCAGTTAGTATTTGACATAACTAATCCTTTTGCATCCTCAGCTGTTAGAATGTGTGTGTGTGTGTGTGTGTGTGTGTGTGTGTGTGTGTGTATTTATATAATGATCGCGTGTATGCCTACTCTAATAATCTTAAAAAAAAAACTGGCTAGGTTATTTCTTTGGAATTTTATTTTACCCTTTCTTGTTCAATTTATGTCTTGATTTATTTAACATTTTTCCCTAATATCGTGCTTCCTTTTGAATTTTATCTCTGTACTTATTTTTGATGTTTACTCTCTGTGCTTTTTTTTTAGTGGCTACTGTAGATATTTTAACATGCTTAATTAGCACAGTTTAAAATTAATAATAACCTTACTCTCATCTCAAATGGTACAAACACCTTTGAATGTCTTAGGTTGCATCACAACCCTCTCAACTTACATACTGTTCTTTTCCACTTATTATTTCTATATTTTTTAATCTTCACAAATAAACTGTTTTGTATATCAATTTTTGTCTTTATCATATATTTACTAATGTCTTTGCTCAGAATCCTATCTTGCATTGTAGACCTTCCATCTGGACTAATTTTCTTCCTTCCTGAAACATATCCGTTAGAGTTTCAGTTAGGGATAGCATGTATATGATGAATACTCACAGGTTTTACTTTTCTAAAATGCTCTTGTCTTTGTTCTTGAAGGTTAGTTGTACTGGGTGTGAAATTCTAGAGTGATGGTTGTTTTGTCTCAATGTATTGCATTATATCTTCTGGTATCTATTGCTGTGCTGAGAAGTCAGTCATCAGTATAATTGTTCCTTTATAAATGATATTCTATTTTTCCTCTGCTTCCTTTAAATATCTGCTCTTTATTTTTATTGTTATATAATTTTACTTTCAGTATGTCTAGGTGTGAATCTCTTTTTATTTAGTCTGCTTGGAAATCATTGAGCTTTTTGGATATGAGCTCAGTATCTTCCAAAAATTGTTGAGAGTATTAGTTATTATTTTTTTGAATAGTTCCTTATCCCAATTTTATTCATTAGGTCCCTCTGAAACTCCATTTAGATGTACTCCAAACCTTCTCAGCCTATCTTCTCTATATCTTTTCAAGATTTTTCTACTTTTAATAATTTTCTCTCTGGTTTGATTACTTCAGATTTATCTTTAAGTTTATTCATTCTCTCTCTTCAGCTGTGTTGAATTTGCTAATTTATCTTACTGAGTTTTAAATTTCATTTAAAAAATTTAATCCAATGGATTCTTTTAAACATTGATTTGTTTTTTAAAATATCTTGTTTTCCATGCTTCTGAATCTCTTATTTTTTAGATCATATTAAACATAATTCTTTGATATTAAGAATAGTATGTGTTCAGTATCTGAGAAATTTGTAGATGATTCTGCCATCTCTCATTCTCGGTGTGCTTTTTCTTGTGTGTGGTGATCTTTTTTTATTGTGATTGCCTTGTTTTCCTTAGAATTATCTGTGAGAACTATTAGAGCTCCAACTTGATGTTGAATTCCTCTAGAGAAGCTGTCCAAGCTTACTACCAACCTGGATGCATATTTAATTATTTTCTATGCTTGTGGTTTTTCAGTACATACAGAAAGCATAAATGTGGGTCACAAACTCCATAGTGTCCATAAGGATTGACTTGTGATGATGAATTCTCAGGGAGATTTATTTTTTCTCATACCGAGTGTCAAGTTATGGCAGGCACTGTCTTTTAAGTTCCCTTATTCTCCTTTCCTGGGATGAGGATTGTTTATTATTTACTCTTCCACTTTGGAATCTCAGCTTTATTTAGAGCTCTATTAATTTTTTTCTTTTCAGACCTTGACTCTTATCTCTTACCTGCTATGCCCTGACAATCCATCCAAAAAGAGAGTAAAGGTCACAAGATTTGGCCAATACCCTCAAGACAATTGAGGCTTTGATACTGCCTTACCTCTCTGGGGTCTGGCTTTTACTTCATTTTGGGGATTCAGTTCATCCGGGGTTCCTTTTTTCCTCAAGACTTCCAAGATGGCTGAGGGAGATGCAAGAGGGAGGAGATATGGGGGTATATGTATATATATATAAATGATTCATTTTGTTATACAGCAGAAACTAACACACCATTGTAAAGCAATTATACTCCAATAAAGATGTTTAAAAAAAAAGCTATGCTTTAAAAATGATTTTTTTCATTCGTTTTGGGAGCTTTCAAAGGTAAACAGAAAATTCAGCCTGCCATACTTTTAGAAATGGGAAGTCCTCTCTAAATGGGCTTTTTTTTTTCTAATAGTGCCCATTGGAATAAGGGATATGAATGACATTCACGTTATTGAGTTTTACATTTTTTAGAATGCAGCTCACCATTATAATTAGAAATCAATGGTGTTTAGTACTCTTAAATGTAAATTCAAGGCAGAAACATTCTAAATGTGAGCGTGCAAATGCATATGAGATAGAACTTGTTGCTCATTTCCTCTGAGGAAATAAAGGTCTACAGAATTGGGCTGTAATCAAAGGAGCTGTGAGGTGGAGGCGGTATGTCAGGCAGCCTCCTTTAGTTTCAAGGGCAGGGTCAGGCGTATACAAAACAGCTCATCTTTTCTCCAGCATTTCTTCAGAGTGCTTTTATTCTCGCATAGGTTATGGACCTTTCCTTTCCTTTGTGCCTGGGTGTCATCTTTTAATTCCTCTCTATTTCTAAAAATAACGGTTTAGCAGCCCATGGCCCTGTTTAGATCAAAGGGCATAGCAATAATAAATGTTTTTATCATGAAATAACAGCTATGAATGCTGTAAATTTCATTCTCAAAGACTGATAACATAAGACACTGACTTTGTCCGACAGTCTTAAAATTTAATGAGGTAAACAAGAAAGTTCTAAGAGTAAACAATGTTGTTTATTTGGAAAAAGAAATAGCTACTTATTCCATTTTTCTTTTTCTCTGCATCAACCCTTACTACCAGTAATTCTACTGGGAGATTTTGTCATCATTAAGGACTGGTTCTCAGCTCCAGTCTGTAACATCTTACAGTTATCTACTGATACCCCAGGCATGTTGCAAAATTCCTAAAACGCAATTAACTTCAGTATTCTTGGGTTGTTCGTCTTATTTCTTAAACATCAACTCAAGGTTTTTTTCTAGATATATCCAGATAATATTGCAAATTTCTCAAAAAGGCAATTAATTTTAATTCGCATTGGTAGAGACGTTATATATTTCTTAAGCATTTCTTGCAATGGTAGGATGTCAGAATCACTACTCTGGGACTCCTGAAAATCTCCTTGAAAGAAAACCAAGGGACTCTGCATGCCAAACCAGAGTGGAAAGGGCTGCCATTTGACAAATTCAGTGGAGATGTATCTGAAAATCCATGCAAGTTAGAGCTCAGGTTTATTGAGACAGGAGTGAGGGACTGTCCCACTGACTGAACCTAACAGAGAGTTCTTTTCTTTCTAGAATATCAACTGGTGGACAGTTGTTTCTTTGGGGCCCCAGAATATTAGCTAATAAAACTTGATTTCTGAACTTCAAAACTCTGCTTGTTTCCTGCAATTAAATCTTTTAAAATACCTTTGCAAAGCAGTTCCAAAGCACCAGCCCTTGGAAGCACAGGGAACTTAGGTGATCATTAAGGGCTGAAATGTATGATATCAGTGGAAGAAGATGGGCTCCCTCGTTTTGCCATTTAGTCACTGACCGCTGAGCTCTGAGAACGGTACATAACATAAACAGGCGTCCTGCCCTTAGCAGCTTCCATACTGAAAGCGAATCACTGTTTTGCAGTGGCAGTACCATTTCTTTTTATTGTTAGTGTTGGTGGTGGAACTTCGATAGTTCAGGCTGTAAACTACACTGAGGATTAAGGAAAACATTGCCTCTGTCCATATGGTGCATCGTCTGAATACACCAGGCAAGACATCAGTAGATGTAAAAATCTGGGAATACGTGAAGGAGATGTGCACGTTTATGGTGAAATCAGCCAGGTCATTTGTTTGTGTTTCTCCTCTCACTGTGCTGGGAACCACACTTTAATCAGCTGTAACCACACTTCTAATTCTTTTCTTACTCCTTCATCTTGCTTTCCTGTCACTCTTCGAACACAGGAAGCTACAAAGTTGGCAATATGCCTCCTCTCTGCAGTGAGTCAAAATATGGAGGAGTGGATTTTGGTACCATTCCATGCATCAGTCAGCATGGGTGTACGCATTGGCAGGGACCAGTGTTTCTCAGACGTCCAGAGAGAAAGGCAGGAATATAAAGTGAAGGCATATGTACAAACAGGGAAAGCAGAAATGAAGAGCAACTGCAGAAAGCAAAATAAATCTCAGCTTGGTTCTGGAACAAACAGCAAACAGTTCTGTTTGTTAAAGAATAAAACTTTTAGTCTCAAAGGACTGAATTAACAACCAAAATCTTTGTTGAGCACTTACTGAGTGAATCTAGGATGCTCCAATAGCATTTGAGAGTGAAAACTCTAGAAAAAAACTTTAAAGTGGAAGACAATTTTGAAGCCCATTAGTCTCTTACTTCAAATCAAGACACTGGGCTGCTCCGAGAAAGGGCTGGTGTTACAATTCTGACCCTGTGACATCTAGTTTTCCATGCTTCCAAACACCTCTGCTGACCTGTGACCCCAAATGTACATGTAAATGTGGAGGTGGGTCCTATTCGTGGCAAGTGATGAAGGGAGAGTATCCTTGGATTCTGCATTTCCACCTTAAGACTTGCCTCATCTGTCATTATTAAAATGCATGGCAAAGGGTATGGAGAAGAAAAGTCAATAAGAAAAGGCTTGAAACAGAATGATTTTTTTTTAGTTTTGTGTCACCAATACTAATTAAGAGTTTTTAAGGCTAGAGATTTGGGGTCCTTTGAAAATCAACCTTCACCCAACAAATTAAGCCTCACTTTTTATATCCTAAGGGAAGCGAGTCTCTGAAAACTTGGTCTCATCCATTCATTCATTTATTCATTCATGTATTTATTAAACAAGATGCATGTGTGTCTCTGACACAGAAAAGGTCTTCAAAGACTTCCTTATTGCCAAAGCTATTGGACATGACTCTATATTGACTTTACCACAATGGGGCATTGACAGTTTTCTGCCTTTTCTATGAAAATCTTTACACATTTTGCAAGTCCCTGAGCCTCCAGGACCTCACACTCTCTTTGTCTCACATGCAGGTATCTGAAATGTCTCCTCATCACCTTCAGGGGCACCTGCTCCCCAGCTCACCCCTTAAATGATAGTTTTTCCCCCAAAGATTCCCAGCTACTGGGTCTCTCTTTTAACAAGAGTTCTTCATGGGAAATCTCATCTACTTTCAAGGATAATTTCAGCTCCTATAAAATTAGGAGTCACATAGTTTAATCTTAATCCCTGACACTTCTCTGAGCTTCAAGCTCATATATCTCAAGGTCTAATGAGTACCTCAAGCCACTCACTTCCTGCCTCTAACCCAGCACGATGTCCTTCCCATTCTGTCTCTTCAATATTTCTTGCATAGCCTTACTCTCAGCCCTAATACAGGCTCCCATGGTCTTTCACCAAGATGATTAACATTGCCTCCCGAGCTGGGCTCTTTGTTTTCAATCTTTCACAAAGAAAAGCCAGCCCCTTTCTTAATTTCCCAGTTTGAACAGTTTAAAGCATAGATATGAGCCTGTTTCCCTTAGGGTTGAACTCTTTCAATGTCTACTTTCTCAAAAATGATAAGGTTAAAAAAAATCCTTGGTTACCTGGATACTGCCCACCTCTCTGGTCTTAGTGGCCTGCTATTCCCAGCCTGGGCCTTGAAGTTTGCAGGGCAAACTGCATGGTGTTCTATGCCCTCTGTTCATGCTGCTGCCCAGGCCTGGAACTCCCTCCCCTCCCTGCTAGTTCTTGACTTAATTCCTATTTCCTTTCAGGGCTCATCTCTGGCATAGTCTTCTCCCAGCAGTCCTCTTGACTATACCACCAGGATTACGAACCCATCTGCTGTGTTCCCTTTGGCATCTTGGTCATACCCTATGGAACCTCGAGTTGCCTTGTGCATAAATGTTATGCTGATGCATTCATGTCCTGACTAGACTCTAAGTTCCTCAAGGGGAGGACATTCTATCTCTGGAGGAGGCTCGGTGCCTAGCACAGAGTAGGTGGACAGTAAATGTGTCTTGACCTGACTGCCAGACTCCTTGCTGTAGGCTAGAAATATGGAGATAAACATGATATTGGCTCTGCCTCAGAGAGCCCGCATCAGACAATACCTAGCAAATCCCGCCCCACCCACACACAATAAGATATGAGATGCACATGGGATGTGGAAACCGCCAACTTAGCCTGGGTGGGGGGAAGAGTAGAGGGAAGGATCCAAAAATACTCCTCAAATGAGGCAAACCTTTAACTCTTTTCTTCACTTATCCTCTTCTGCACTTTTACTTCTTCAGTTAAGGAAACACACAATCCCGTAAAAACCTGACTGAGAGGCAGAGGACTACTTCATCGATGGATTGATGAAATCCAAAGCTTTCCCCGCGAGCTGTTCCTTTCAGCTGGCTTCCGCAAGTGTGGAAGCCAAGAAGAAAGTACACTTGAGTTTGCCAGGGACTGGCAAAACCCAAAAATCTTTAAAAAGTGAGGCAATTGTACAGCAAGCGCTGCCATCTGAGAGTAGCAAACAGGCTCACGTTTGTGCAGGAATTGGTAGAAAGGCACTTATTGCATAGTTAGTACGTGGCAGATAAGAGAACTCCATGGCGCTATTGCCAAATGTCACTTTTAGATACGAGCTCTACACCTAGTGACTTTGCATGAAGTTGCGTACACAGAACTGAGGGGAGAATAATTTGGCTCCAAGTGTGCAATTTGGCCATGGCTGCAGCTCTGAATATTGAGAAAACAGCAGCATGCAATTGGAGGTAGGGTCTTGGGCACATCAGCTGGATTTCTCATCCTATCTCTTGGACCCCCTTGTGCCTGGGACACAATGTGAGCCATTTTATTTACTTTTGGTGCTTTGCGATGCCAGAATCACAGCATCCCAGACCTGAAGGGAAGCTCAGCGTATTTTTCTGAGAGTCCCTATTGCTAGAAACTCAGGATGGAGTTGACACAAATCTAACGAAATGAAAGAGCTCTCTTACCCTCTCCTGAATCCCAGAAAGCAGCGGCATTTGGAAAATTGTGTTCTAAACAAGTTGACAAGGGCAGGAGTTCGATAGAAGCTGGCTATGAATTTATATATATTTGAAGATTTCTGCCCTCCTTTCTCTCTGCTGTTTGAAGATAAATTGTATTCAGCTTTAGGGAGCTTAGTTTAAATAGCATGCATGTACACTGGAGGATTCTCTTAAAAAAAGAAGGAAAAAGGAGAGGTTTTAGAGCCATATTGGTTATGGACAATAAAATAAAATAAGAAATAAAATAATGAATGAAATTGCATTTTTTGCTTGCCTCCTAAAAACCAGAAGAAGAAAAAACTTTTGGCAAGTTATGATGGTGGACTCAAAATTTGCCAGTGCTTAATGAATTCAGAGGTTATTATTACAACTACTGTAGCCTTACATAACTTTGTGTCAATTCGCACTTTATTAATAGGAGAGGGGCCCGGCTGGGACTGCCTTTATGTCAGATATGAAGAATATTTAGCTTACCAGATTGGTATGATAAACAATATCGGAGGCATGGAGAAGTGGTCTCTATAAGAAGCGTATATCAAACACCTGATATTCTGTGTTTTCCATTGTGTGGGTACAGAAATATTTCTTGCCGGAAGAATGATAGCGTTGAGAAATTATAGCACACATTTGTGGAACAAATACAGATTAACTTTGAGGTCGTGGACAAGTTCTTTCATCTCTCTTATCCTCAGTTCCTTCATCTGGAAAATGGGGATAATTACCTCAAGAGTTTATTCTGTCAATTTACTAGGATAACATCATGCCTGCGATGTTGTGAATAGTTCATACTATTAGTTTGTATTTCTATTAAGGCAGGAAAATTAAAGTATTAAATCAAGGCAGGTAATAGATGGTGATTAAGAGCAAGACTTAGAAGTTACATGATCACTGGCTCAAATACTTACGGAATATGCACCAGATGTCGGGCATTTGCTAGATGCTGAATGTTTGATGGTGAGTGAAAAGGTGAGTCCCCTGCTTTTATGGAGTAAATAGCTTCTGGAAAGAAGCAGAATAAACAAGTAAAGAAACAATTATGCAGTCTCCCTTCCTTCCAAAATGGTAGTGCTTTCTTGGAGAGCCTCTTTTTTTTTCCCAAAGGCTGGGTTAAAAATCCCATCTTTGTTTAGTTTCTGTATGGTGACTGAGAAGGGTGCCTTGCAGTGGGTAAACAGAGACCCTCCTGTGGTTTATAAGACACTTAGGGCTGTTGGGGGAAAGAAGGTTGGCTGCAGCACACTTATCTCCTGGGTGATAGCTCTTATGACTTATGAAGGGAACACCTAGTTGTGTGGCATCAGTGAGCTAACACTTGTAGCTTATTTATTTCTTAGTGTGACCAACCACCCGGGTTTTCTCAGGACTGAGAGAATTCCAGTGCTTGGGACTATCAGTGTCAACCCCAGGAAAGTCTCAGGCAAACAAGAACAAGTTGCTCACACTACTTTTATTATCCACTTGTCTATCTTCAGACCCAGAATTATAATTTCACATTGTGAAAGGTTTTATGAAGAAAGAGAATAGGATGCTGTCAGAGTGAATTATAGAAGGGACCTTGTAGAGATTGGGTGGAAACGTTTACCCTGAGACCTCAAACATGAGAAGAACATTAATTGTAGCTCCTACCTTTGTTTCCTATTAACTGTTCAATCTTAGGCAAGGTATATAACCCTCTTTACTATAGTTTCTTCATCTGCAATAAGTGGATAATCACCATACCTAATCATACTTCTTATACCTAATCATATCATACATCATAGGATACTTTTGAGAATTAAATAAAAGAATACTTGTAAATCACTTAAAAGATTCCCTGGCCATTGATTTTTAATTCATTACATTTTAGTAATATACATGTAAAATTATCGAGGCTTGTTTTTTGTCCTAACATATGGCATATCCTGGAGAATGTTCCATGTGCGCTTGAGAAGAATATGTATTCTTCTGGTGCTGAGTAGAGTGTTTAAAAAATGTCTGTTAGGTCTATAGGTTTATAGTGTTGTTCAAGATTTGCATTTCCTTGAGATCATCTACCAGTTGTGTTATCCATTATTGAAAATGAGTTATTGAAATTTCCACCTATTATTGTTGAATTGTCTATTTCTCTCTTCAATTCTGTCAGTTTTTGGTACATGTATTTTGGGACTCTGTTGTTAGGTGCATATATGTTTATAATGACCATATCTTTTTGATGGATTTACCCTTTTATCATTATAAAGTGTTCTTATTTGTTTCTAGTAACAGTTTTTGTTTTAAGGTCTATTTTGTCTAATATTAGTATAACCACTGAAGTTCTCTTTTACTGTTTGCATGATATATCTTTTATACTTCCAACCTATTTGTGTCTTTAAAAGTGTGTCTTTTGCAGACAGCATATAATGGGATCTTTTTTTTCTTATCTGTTCTGCCTATCTCTTTCTCTTAATTGGAATGTTCAATTCACTTATGTTAAATAAAATTACTGATAAGGTATGATTTACATCTGCCATTTTGCTATTTGTTTTCTATATGTCTAATGTCTTTAATGTTTTTCTCATTACAACCTACTTTTGTATTACACAGATATTTTCTAGTGTATTATTTTAATTCCCTTGTTATTTCTCTTCTTATATTTTCTTTGAGTGATTGTCTTAGTGATTGCCCTGGGGATTATAATTAACACTTTAATATATAATAATCTACTTTGGATTTATACCAATATAATAGCAATAGTATACAAATCTTTTTTCCTATAGCTCCATTTCTTCACCCTGCTTTGTGCTATTATTTTTATAGAAATGATATCCTTATCCATTTTGTGCCCATCAACACATATTTACAAGTATTACTTTACACAGTTGTCTTTTAAATCAAATAGGAGGAAAAATGAGTTACAAGCCAAAAACCCAAAAATTTATACCATCTTTTGTATTTACCTATATAGGTACCTTTACTAGTGCTTTTTTATGGCTTTATGTGGATTCAAGTTACTATCTAGCATCTTTTTATTTCAGCCTGAAGGGCTTCCTTTAGTATTTCTTGTAGGGCCTAAAAGCAAGCAAATAAATGCTCTCAGCAAGCAATAAATTCTTCACAGTTTTCATCTGTGAATATCTTAATTTCTACTTTAGTTTTGAAGGATAGTTTTGCTGGATTTAGAATTCTTAGTTGACATTCTTTTTCTTTCAACATTTTGGTTATGTCATATCACTGCCTTCTGGCCTCCATGGCCTCTGATGAGAAATCAGCTTATTGGTTAGTCTTATGGAGGATTTCTCGTATATGATGAGTCACTTCTCTCTTGATATTTTCAAGAGTCTCTCTTGGCCTTGGGCTTCAACTATTTGATTATGAAGTGTCCAGCTGTGAATCTTTTTGAGTTTATCTTACTTGGACTTTATTTGGCTTATTAGATATGTAGATTGATAGTTTTCCTTAAATATGGGAAGTTTCAGCCGTTAATTCTTCAAATTCTCTTTCTGCCCGTTTCTCCTGTCCTCTTCTCTCCCTCTGGGACTCCCGTTATAAACATATTAGTCTGCTTGATGCTCTTAGGCTATGTTTATTTTCCTTTATTCTTTTTCCTTTCTGTTCCCTAGACTAGGTAATCTCGATTGGTCTATGTTCAAGTTCACTCATTTTTAATTCTGCCTGCTCAAATCTGCTGTTGAACTCTTGTAGCAAATTTTTCATTTCACTTATTGTACTTTTAATCTCCAGAGTTTCTATTTGGTTCCTTTTTATAACTTCTTTAGTTCCTTGACCTTATTTATTTATTATTTTTCATTTTTATTTTTATTTTTTTTCAGTGGGTGGGCTGGCAGGACCCTTGGAACGGAGGCATTCTGTCCCCTAATTTCAGTGGGGAGGCTGGCTGGACCCTTGGAGACTAGGCATTCTGTCCCCTGATCTTGAGTGACCTTTGGAAAATGTCAGGCCAAACGGAAATTTACACAGGCGTCCCGGTGATTCCAGAAATGCAGGGCGCCCGGCCTCTCGTCCCCCGTGGCGGCGTGGTGCGCGTGTTCGTGTCTCAGGGTCCACGCTTGGGCCCCCGCGGCCCACTTTCGGGAGGGAAAGCGCAGCGGGCGCCCTTTCGCGCGCTCTGCTTGCGTGGGACCGGCCTCCGGGGGACACGGCGGGGAAGCCGTCGCGCCTGACCCCCGCGCGGGCTCCGTGTGTGTCCGTTTGTGGAAACTGTGTCGCGGGGGCGGGATCGGGACGCTGAGACCTCCCGGGTGCCGATGTTGGCTCCAGGCCCCATCCTTGACCATATTTAGAATAGCTAATTTAAATTCATTATTGTAAGTGCCAGCGTTTGGCCTGCCTCCGGAACAGTTTTTCTATTGATTGTGTGTATGGGCCATCTTTTCTTGTTTCTTTGTATGTCTCCTACTTTTTGTTGAAAACTAAACATTTTAGTTAATATTATACGGCAACTCTGGAAATCAGATTCTCCATCCTCCACAGGGTTTGTTGCTGTTGCTCTTTGATGTTTGTTCAGTGACTTTTCTGAACGAATCCTGTAAATTCTATATTCTTTTTTGTGTGTGGCCACTGAAGTCTGCTCAGTTATCTTAATGGTCAGCTAATGATTCAACAAAGACTTTCTTAAAAGCCTGTAATTAATAAGTCCCCCAGTCTTTGCCAAGGGCTCTGTGTGTGTACTAGAGAATGCCTTCAGCGCTCAGCTGGGCTGTTGCTTCTTAGCCTTCATTTTCTGCTTGCATAGAACCTCAGGTTTAGCAAGGGGTTAGTGTGTTTTAGGCCCACCTGAGCACGCACACAGCCCTGGCCAGATGCACAGCCCGACACACACGCACGGGCTTCTAGATTACCGGGAATATACTAGGGATTTTCAAAGCCTCCTATGGCCACCTCATTCCCCATCTTTTCCTTCTAAGCTTTTGTTTAGCCTATTGTATTAACTGTTACCCACTGCTTCAGGGGGTTGCAGTGCTAAACAATTGCCTCTGATTTATTTCAAATACCCCTGGGAAAAGGCTTTTTTGCATAGGGTGAGCTTCAAGACAGCTCATTTAAAGACAGTCTTGCAAGTGGGATCTTTCAGGGAGCCGCAAGACAGGTCAAACAATGGCCGATTCTCTAGGAATGGGGCTTTGAAGATGCTCCAGCCCCACTCTGCCCCTTCCAAAGGCTGCCAGCCTGCTGGCTGTAGCTGTGATTGTGGCTCTTGGTTTTCAAGGGTACTGCAGTTCTGGGGGGTGGTGGTGGGAATAGGGCAAGTTAAAACACCGTGAAGCTTGCTCTTCTTAATGAAATTTATCCTTTTTTTTTTTTTTTCTTTTTGTGGTACAAGGGCCTCTCACTGTTGTGGCCTCTCCCGTTGCGGAGCACAGGCTCCGGAAGCACAGGCTCATGGCTCACAGGCCCAGCCGCCCTGCAGCATGTGGGATCTTCCCGCACCGCGGCACGAACCCGTATCCCCTGCATCGGCAGGCGGATTCTCAACCACTCCGCCACCAGGGAAGCCCAATTTATCCTTTTTTAAAAAAAATGCTCTATGAATTGCTGCAAGAGTTTGGCTAATTTATGGAGTTATAAAAATGTCAATTTTGACAATATTTGTCAGTGTTCTCATTGCTTTTATAAAGAGGAGAGGCTTTTTGGATGTCCTTACCAGCATTTTCACTGATGCTACCTCTCACTATTGAAAGACTCGATAAATGGTGTTTATTGTTATTAGCTCAACAACCTCATGGGCTGAATATCATTATTATTATGTTACAAATGATTATGAAGCAAAAAGTAAGCAAAATATTTGGTGTCTTCCATCTCTTTTTGCTGTACTTTTCCCATTTCACCTGCCAGTAAGGCTCCTTATCAATGTCTGTCCTCAGAAAGGGATTTTATATTAATCAGTTTTGTCAGATTAATCAATTATATAGATTTCAGGTCATATGTTTCCTCCCCCAAGAAAATGTGTACTGAGTCAAAGCATCTCTTTATTCTTTTAAAGGAATTTGAAGCATCAGTAAGAAGAGTGGGATCTTGATTGTAAGGCAGGGAAGGCCTTGAGATGCCTGAAATAGCATCATATGGGCGGGAGACGTTAATCATTTTAGTGGCTCTAGTTTGGAGTCCACCATTGCCCGTGGGCGTGGCGATCTGCCAGGGCTTATGTGGGATGATTTAGGGTGCTGCCTCGGGGGGGTGGTGTGCAAAGAGCAGAGGCAGCATGGAAAGCTGATGACGTTCTTGGTAGGATGTGGTGAGGACTGGCTTTGTAACGTGCAGTCAGCATACTCCAAATAGGATTGTAAAAGCAATAGCAGAAACCCATGGCTGTACCTTAGGATCAGTAATGTCATAGGAGCATCCTACTGAAGAAAACAAAATTTTCAAACACCTCGTTTGCTTGTTGATATAGCAAATAGACAAAACATGCTTCAGAAAAGAAATCTCTAGAATTGGTTTTCCTCTATGGCTCTTTCTGCAGAGATGACGTACTTCCATAAATGGCAATCATTTGAAGGATGATCTCAAAGAAGATTCTGTTTTAGGTAGAGGAAAGACTCTGCCTTATAACCTGGATCAGTCCTATACCAGAAATACTAACTGTTCAATGCTAATATATGTGCTTCAGTCACTAGAGATAAACTGTGAAGAGATTCAGAAACCTGAGACTTTTTTTTTAAAGAAATATATTGTTTAATAGGATTCAAGCATCATCGTGACACATCTGAGCATGGGTTAATAACTCCGCTGCTAAATACTGAATACTCTCTCTGTGCTTGGGGGAGTAATACTGCAAAGATGGAAATTCAACACCACCTAGGTATAAACTAATGCCAGGTGTGTTCTTGTTGCCTCTTCTGTTTTTTTGTTTTGTTTTGTTTTGTTTTTGCTTTGCTTTGTTTTGGTTTAGGAGAAAACATCAAAAGCCTGCTGTTAATCTGGTATTTGACATAGACCTATAGAATCATATGACTTCAGAAATAGTTTCATGAATGAGGAAACTAAGGCCCAGGGAGTTTGGGTGACTGTCTAATGGAATTCACGAGTCAGAGAGCTGGACCTTAACTCCATACCCGTGATACCTCTTGTCCAGTGTTTGTTCCATGTTACTGCTCTACCTCACATATTCCACTTAGGTGTAATGTAATATTGAGGTGAGAATACCTGAACGTGTGTGGAAATCTCCAGAAATGTGTTTGACCTTATTAACTGCACTTTGCTTATAGGATTCTTACCATGTGAAAAAATTCAAGCACATCTAATAGAGAACATCACTTACTGTGGACACTCTGTTGACACCAGTGCAATCTGTATTAAACTACTCTCCTTTAGTTCATAAATAAATATATTTAGGAATGATGATTCACCTTGATTTTTGGTTTTGAAATTAACTCCAATTCAGGCAAGAGAATTTGGACTCCTTTTACCTGCTTTAAATGGATGAAATGCCAGGCAAATTGTTAAGAGAAGTTCTGTGGTTTGTTGTATTTGCAAATAGCTTAGAAACAATTTTACAGTTTATTTCCCTTCTAGTTTATTTTGTACAATGGTCTATGTGGAACTAAGTGACCTTTCAGATTTCTTCAAAATCTATGATTCGTGACTGAATGCCATTGCGAAGAGGACTTGTTACTAATAACCAAGATGAAATTCAACAGACTCAGAAAGATGATCTTATAGCAGAAGAAACTTAGGATTTTCAATGATACAAAGGGTGACACAGAGGAACAGTAATAAAATGCCCAATTTAGAGGGTTAAAAAATAAGTAATGTAGCCATGTTATGCATTGTGATTATAAACTGCTGAATTGGCATTTACTGTGACAAGAGTCTCCAATTTACTGGATGCGTGTCATTGGAATTTGCCCTTTCTTTTTATGTGCCTTTCCATGATGAATACCAGTGCTGGAAAAGGAAGAGCTCTTACCCTTTTCATACTTCGCTGAATGCCCACGAACTTGCCAATTGATGCTTCTATAATTTTTGCCTCAAGGTCACCTGAGGGGACAGAGTCATCCAAACAAGGTCACTGACTCTGTGGAAAGTTAATAGTTGTTTCTTGAAAAGAAAGGTCACAGAAAACTTAGGACACCACGGATATAATTACCATAAGATGGAAAATGAATTAAGAGAATATTTTCTTTGAATAATGAAATTCATTTAAAATGTGGTAAATACTGCTTGGACAACTAAGGTCATTTGGTCTGCTCTCAGTAATTCAATTAGGAGAAATCTGAAAGCAGTAAGTGTGTGGTAGGTGGGAGCTGTAAAAGCACTGGACTGTTAATAATTTGAGACTTTCTCATCCCTTTACGCGGGTGAAAGTGGATCAATTATGTGAACACTCAGGTCTCCGTATTGTCCTCATTTCACGTACAGGCCTTGAGGGACATTGCTCAAGGACCCCAAAGCGTGAGGCAATGCTCTTGCCTTTTGGAAGAGGGTCACTGTCTTCAACTTGAGTTTTCAAACCAGGAAAAATGCAATAACGGGCTTTGTTTTCTTTTCTTTTCAAGTCATAATTTCAATGTCCCGAGAACATAGAGCCTTTTTGAATTAGAGCAGCTGCTAAGAACTAGGGCAAACATTCAACAGCAATTTGAGAAAACATTTAGCATTATAGCAAGCAGGGACTAGCTGAACTTTCCTAAGAGTGTAGACCCAAAGAGCATGTGGGTTAGGCTTCTGGTGCGTTTTCCCCTAGATAGTGGAATTCTTAGATTTGGGTAAGCTTCTCTCCACCCTCCAGCAGACACTGGGGGTGGAATCTAAATTTAATTTCACCCAAAGCAAATCTGCCAACAGTGTTCATGTTTTTCAAATGAAAAAAATTAGAATACATGGCTTGACAATTACAAACACATTTATGAGGACGGTGAGATTGTCCTGAAAATTTTTAGAAATGGGATTAGCACACATACGCTGTACCTCAAAGCTAAATAGAGCTTTTAAAAAGTCGTATCGTATGTCTGATTGTTATAACATATGTCTAGTTATCTATAGCATGATTTGTTTCTAAATAATTAAGAATTAACCATCATCTTTTGATTCTGTTCTTCTTTCATGAAGTTAATTGCACACACACACAAAATAAATTATCTCGGTACCACCTTTTTTCTAGTGCCTTTTCTTAGTATTAATCAGTGTAATAGCCCTATTGGCTGTTGGTGCAATGCCTTGTACCAAATATCAAATGACCTTAAAAAAAATGTTTTTGAGCACGTCTCGGAAACCACATTGACCATTTGGAAAGTCCAATGGTATATGTGTTGGCGTATTTAGATGTGCTGATGACATTTTATTTTAAGGAACCTTTTATTTTAAGGTTCTGAACAAGTGGGTCACAGAGTCTTAAATTGTTCACATGCTAATTCCAATTTAAGGTGACTAAAAACTACTAAAAGGAACAGCTACAACCTCTTTTCAGATGCTACCCTAATGTGGAGAGAATCCATCAGTAAACAGAGTGGAGATGAAGTCTCATTCTACTTTAACTTATCTTAAAATGACTTTCATGTGGTTTCAGGAAATAGCCACCCTGTCCTCCATTCATGAATTTACTATACAAACTTCTCTGCCTGGCAACTGTTCCAGGCTCGTTTCTGGTCCAAAGGCTGAGGCTGGGGTGAGGGAGACCTGAAACAACCAGGAGCAAAAAGGGTACAAGAATGAACGCTGAACCGCAAATCAGGGAAGTAGAACTTACTTTAAGTCCAAGAGCGATATGGATGCTTGTGTGGAAACAGGCAATTGAACTAATGGGGCAGAAGACCGGAATACGAGAATGATGCTGGAGGGGAAGCAAAATGTAAAGACCCAAACCACGGCCACAATAAGCCTGAAGGGCTTGTGGTGTGTAATTATTGGCCTGCAAAGCCGTGCTGTTGTGAGTGGGTAAGTCTGAGAAAGCTGTGTGATAGCGGTAGATAGCTCCACCTTTCTGATGTGTCTTAAATTCATTCTATCCCTATCCGTTCAATTCCTACTATTACCTAAATCCCTGTTATCTCGAGTCTGTGATACAGGGACAGGCTGTTCTTTCTGCTACTCCCTCTCTAGTCCAGCCTGTATCTCAGTTCTAGACTCACAGGACTGATCCTGTCCCTCTTTCCTTTGAAATTCCTTGAGCGCCTCCCATTGGCGACTGGATTAAGTCCCAACATTTTAGTCTGGAATTCAAGGTTCAACTCCAGCCCATATTTCGTTTTCTGTTTTTTTTTGTTTTTTTAATGTTGGTTCATTGGTTTGTTTATTTATTTATTTTTGGCTGCGTTGGGTCTTCGTTTCTGTGCGAGGGCTTTCTCTAGTTGTGGCGAGCGAGGGCCACTCTTCATCGCGGTGCGCGGGCCTCTCACTGTCACGGCCTCTCTTGTTCCGGAGCACAGGCTCCAGACGCGCAGGCTCAGTAATTGTGGCTCATGGGCCTAGTTGCTCCGCGGCATGTGGGATCCTCCCAGACCGGGGCTTGAACCTGTGTCCCCTGCATCGGCAGGCAGATTCTCAACCACTGCGCCACCGGGGAAGCCCCCAACCCATATTTTGAAACCTCTTTCTCCCTTAGTTCCCTATGATCAATCATTTATTTATTCATTCAACACATATTGATTGAACTCCTAGCATGTGTCAGGAATGAGCAAAAGTTGTTTATCCTAAGTGTACATTCACCATTCCCTAAGTCCACATTATATGTTCTTTTCCCCAGTTCTTTCCTAATGCCATCTTGTTTTTCTGGAATGTTCTTTTTCATCCCACTTGTTTTATTTTTTATTTATTTATTTTTGGCCGCGTTGGATCTTTGTTGCTGTGTGTGGGCTTTCTCTAGTTGCAGCGAGCGGGGGCTACTCTTCATTGCGGTGCACGGGCTTCTCATTGCGGTGGCTTCTCTTGTTGCAGAGCACGGGCTCTAGGCACGCGGGCTTCAGTAGTTGTGGCACGCGGACTCAGTAGTTGTGGCGCACGGGCTTAGTTGCTCTGCAGCATGTGGGATCTTCCCGGACCAGGGATCAAACCCATGTCCCCTGCATTGGCAGGTGGATTCTTAAGTACTGCACCATCAGGGAAGTCCCTTCATCCCACTTCTGACTGTACAAGTCATATTTATCTTTCAGTACTTAGTTAAAATGCCTTGTCTTCCCCATTATCCTCCCTGACTGAATTAGTAATCGCCCTGTCTTCTGACCTAGACTCAGCACGGTGTCCACATCATAGACCACCTTGTCCCTCTTGCTGTCCCTGGCATGGCTTCCTTGCTGCACCCTCCTCTCCAGGTGGGTGAACCTCCCTGTGATTCCTCAGCATGTTATTCCTCCCTCTGCCAGGCCTGGCTCACATTTCTCTAATGGCTTGCAGAATTCTTACACCTTCTCCAGCTATTAAAATGAGCTCAAAAGCATCTCCTTCAAGAAACATTTCCTCGTCTCCTTCTACCCTCAGACCATACAGTAATAATCCTCCTTCCTTCAGGTCTTCTCAGCATCTGGTTTTATCTCTCTCAGGGCACTTGCTTCATACTGTTTGGTATTCAATGAGTTGTCTATGTGCCTCTTCCTTTATGCAGCTTGAAACTCATTTGGACCATGGAAACCAGATTCTCCTTGGCTTCCTTTCCCCAACAGCATGTGGTCCGATTCTTTGTTCATAACAAAGTCTTTAGTAAATTTTTGTGGAAGGGATGAATGCATACATATTTGGCGCCATAGTTTACTGTCATGATACACATCAGATACGTAGAAGCTTAATACCTGGTGTATAGTCTCAGGAATACATATATATATTTAATTTCATATATATAATTAAATTCTACTATTATATATAATGCAGTCATATAGTCTCTCTCTATATCTCTATATCTATATATCTATATTTATATATATGTAAACACATTTGTATGTATGTAACTGGTATATATATAATAGATATATACATGCATATTTGCATGCGTGTGTGTATATATTGTATGTATATAATTATATAAAATGGATAAAATTGTACATTTGGTATGCAGTCCAATATATATATATAAAATTTGGTATGCAATCCAATAACAGAAGCTTAATACCATCACCTTCCCTTGGGCTAAACGTATTGAGGAAGCTCTCTCGTTAACTAGCAGGAAGTACAGGCAAGACGTGTCATGGCCATCGAGTGCAGGACATGGGCCACGTGTGTGAAAGCAGTGACACGTGAGTGGTGTCGGCACAGGCCCCTTGGACTCCTCTTGGCACAGAGAACGTGCTGTGAGCTGTGAGAGTGTCCCATTGACCTCCCCAATGAGGACCAGAAACATGGTGTTTTTCCAGTTGCTGCCTTCATCCTTTTGTCACAGATGTTCTGACCCTGTGCCTCTTGGGTCAGCCCCCTTATTCGTTACTAACTCTCTTTTCATCTTGGGAGCAGCTGTCTCTCCAGGAAGAGATTAGACCTCTGGAGTGTTGGGAAAGGTAGGGCTGGGGCATGCTGGGTGCTCTTCTGTGTGAGAAACCCACTTCTCTGAGTATAAATCTAATCGCTCTCTTTCAAACACAGATAATCCACTCCCTGCCAATCAGTCTTCACGTCATCAAGTCTCCATCTATGGTCTGAGTATCTATGGAAGAGATGCTCAAACACACTTTTTGCTTCCTTACCTTTCCCTGTCTATTCCATCTCTTGTCTACCCTTTTCTCTCCCTCCCTTCCCTCCTTTCCTTCTCTCCTTTCCTTCCCCCTTCTGTTTGTCTGTTCGTTGCTTTCTCACTCTTTATTTTTAAGTTATGACTCTGCTTCGATGTACTTGGTACACACAGTAAAAGGAGCTGATGATTAAAATAACCATCGTCACTTTGTATGGAGTTGTTGGTGTACAGCCTTAAGGTTTGAAAGCATCTCACCTGTTTGTTCTTGACTGTACAGTGCCTTAGAGCAAATTGTTTTCTATGTTTCTTTGAAGGGAAGACTAATTGCAGTCAAACAGATGCTTAGTAACTTTCGATGCGAATTATGCATCCAGTCTTTGAGGAACTTTGTGGGGATACGGGTTCTGAAAATATTGCTGCTGTCAGCAATAGCACTCGTAATGACTCTAAAACTGTAAATTTAAAAAGGCATTGCTGGGCTATCTTCACCCTCCTATTTGCCTGGTTTTTAGAAATGCCATTAAAAAATGAAGCACTGATAAAGGAAATGGGGAGGATTTTCTTATGGTGCTCCAAATTCCAATCACATCATAGTAGTTGTCAATGAATTGATGACCAAACTCTGATGGTTGACTGTTTGCTCTGCAAGAAAATAGAAATGCTTTAAACAATTTTTTTAATGCCAGTACTATTTGGTGTCTTGTGTTTGCTAAAATCTTTTCTGAGGTGAATGCAAAGGCAAGGGAGCTTCACTTTTTGATTCAAACTGGTCTTGAACCAAGAGGATTAGAAAACACAGTTGTCTGTCCACTGTGGATTTGATTCTTATCTTCCACTCCTTCCCAAAGAAGCAGAGGTTGGATAGTAGGCAATGTATAAAATCTTTTGAAATTTTTGTTTTTAGAAGTACCACCTGCAAAAAATAAATATCCTAATGGAAACTAAGGAAGTCTGTAGTGAACCACACTCTCTATGGTTTACTTTTAATCATTAGTGTAAGAACAGACATCTCATCTTTACCTTTTACACATCCTAGATGTGCCTATTCGGAAAGCCGTCGTTATTAGAAAAAAAAACTAGAGTTAACCTGTTTGAAGTGGTTATTCAATTTGACAAGGTCAGTACCAATTTTTCCCCGTCAAGAGTTCAGGGAACTTCTTGGCTGTCTTCTAGCAATTTTTGTTATTTTTTGAGGTGTATATCAGTGGAGGGAAAAGATCACCTGAGCCCTTAGGACACTGTTACGTTTATATTTTCTCTCTGCCAATATCTGTCAGGGGAGAGCAAAATGACCATCTTAGTTCTTTACTTCATGCTTTTCAGTTCAACTGAATTTCTCAATCTAACTCACTCATGATGGCAGGGACTCGAGAAACTGTGACCCCACCCCTGACAGTGGGTGGGTGGTCAACTTTTCTTAAGGAGGCTAAATCAGGGGACATTTCACATGTGTTAGAAAATGTGCTTCAAGGTCAAGTTCAACGGGGAATACCAAAGTGCTTGGAATGCACACGATGATGGCGTATCTCCAGGAGGATGAATGCAATAGAAGACATCATCATTTTGAATTCTTACTCAAAACTTGTGAAGGAGCTGTCAATGGGAGGACTGCTGATTTTTGCTTAGGTTTTTTCATTCGTATCTATGCCCAAATAGTCAGTCTTATTGGAAGCCTGTATAAAAGAACTACTCCTTTCATTTACAAGATTGTTCAAAGACCCTCTGATATATCTGTGATGAGCCTTCTCCAAGAAGAAAATTCTGATTGTGTGCTGAAGAATATTAGTACAGCTAGTGCTGTGGAAAGCCAGACATTGGCGATAAAGAGTAAAATGAAACTCTACCAAACACCCATTGCTCCTTTCATACTGACCAGATGTGCATTTTGTCCCTGGAAGTTGGGTGGAGATCGCTGGGGAAAAAAGGCGAGACCGTCAGACCACAGTGTGATAAAGAGTAGAGATGTGTCTCCTAACCTTGTGTACTTGTCACCCTTCTTTCGGGCTGCTCAGGTCTCTCTACATCTTCTGAGAGGAGATCCTGCAACTCAAGAACAAAGGAGTGGGCTGAGCATAGTTTATGCTCACTCATAAAAGAGTGAGTAAAAGAGCTCACTCATTTTTGTTGTTACGAGGATGACCACAATTATAATTCAGGACCTTTTGTTGCTGAGAGAAAATTAGATAATGTATAAAACATAGCAAGGGATATAATTTCCTCCAGAGCTTCCAATTTAGACTGATGTTTCTGTGTCTTTATTCATAAACTAAGGGAATTATGAAGATTGTCTTTGAACTTCTGAAAAAAGCATTGTTAAAAATAATTCATGTGAATATTTTTTAAATGCAAGGAAAGTAAATTACGGCCATGGACCTAGATGCCAGGTATAGTTTAAAGTTATATGCTAAGTTGAGCAGAGCAGAACACTAATACAATTAGTAATTTATCCCCCAATAATGCTTTCCATCCATGATTTCTCAGGTTGTTTTACAGTATCCCAATTATGTCACATGCCCTTTCCTTTATTAAGGGAAATGTCATTTTATTTCAATCACAAATCCTGGTTAGATTCTCCAACAAACTTGATGTACTGAGAAACTAGGACTGATGTCTGTGCCTCAAGCTTTATGTGAGTTCTAAACCTTAAATTTCAGAGCAAACAGATTGGTTCTGTGTATATTATGCCTAAAACAGTCTCATGGTTGCTTTAAAGCCACATTTGGGATGCCTTTCCACTGGGTGCCAGTTGTCAAAACCTAGATGTTTCATGGCAAAATGGATTATTCTGACTTCCTTCAATTGTGTGTGTGTGTGTGTGTGTGTGTGTGTGTGTGTGTGAGAGTGTGAGAGAGAGACAGAGAGGGAGAGAAAAATGCATGTGTCTCTGTGTTTTTTTGAGACATGCCTCAAGTGGCCACACTAATTGCATTAGTGTGGCCAAGAAAAGAAGAAAAGTAGACCCCAACCAGCTCTAATGTTTATTCAGCACAAACAAAAAGACATGTTCTTCCCTTAGTTTTAGTTATTGCAAAGCAAAGTTACAAACATAATAAGGATTATGTTAAAAAGACAAAGACAAAGACATTATCTAGAACTCTCACTTTTAAGATGTTAAGACAGGAACTGTGTGCCCAGATGTATCCTGTTATCATTATTTCAAAAGAAACGTCTTAGCAGTTTGAAAAATGCTTTGCTGTGAGTGCTGGAGGTCTAAAGATGCTATTGGCGACTTTTGCAGAAAGAGCTTTCATGAAGGAGCCACCTGGCAATGGTCATGCCAACACCAAAAGTATTCAGTGTAATCTTTTAGACTCTTACCTGTCTGTAGATGTGAAAAAAGAAGTGAAGTGAGGAAGATGGGAAAGTTCTGTTCAAAATTACCATCAAAGCAATTGTGAAGGAAAAACAGCACACCTTAGCTAGTAGCTGAAGTCAGACTATAACAAAATTAAAAATTAAGAGGCACTGACCATAAGGAAGTACATTGAAACTGAAGCGACACCTGACTTTGTAGTTACATATAACTGTCCCCCACATCCATATCAACATTATCAATAGTATGCCTGTTCTTGATGTTCATATAAATGGAATCATACCGTATGAACCTTTTTTGGCGTCTGGCTCCTCAACAAAATGTCTATGAGATTTATGCTTATTATTTTATCCATCATTAACTTGTTAAATTTTAATCCTGTCTACTATTCTATTCTATACCACGATTTACTTATCTCTTCTTCTATTGATATTATTTGGGTTGTTTCCAGTTTCTGGCCATTATGAATAAGGCTTCTGTGGATATTCTCGCATATGTCTTTTGATAGATATATGCACTTGTTTCTCTTGGGTGTATGCCTAGGGGTGTGATTGTTGGATCATAGGGTAAAGGTATATGTTGCTTTAGTAGATAATGGCAACAGTTTTCTAAAGTTGTTGCACCAGTTTAGTTTTCCTTCAGCAAGATATGAATGTTCCAGTTATTCCACATTCTTGACAACAAGTGGTATTATCAATCTTTTGGGTTTAGCTATTCTAAAGAGGATGTAGTGGTATTGCATAGTTATTTTAATTTGCATTACACTGATGATTCTATTGATTTTTGCTAATTTGTCACTTAGGTATTCCCTTTCATATAGTGCCTGTTTAAATCTTTTGTTCAATTTTAAAAATTGGTTTGTTTGTCTTTTCCTTATTAGTGTGAAGGAATTTCTGAGACATACTATGTATAAACTTTTTTGTTGGATATATGTATTAGACTTGGCCCTCCATATCCATGAGATACGGAGCGCTGACTGTTCTTTGGCTGTTTAACGGGCTTGAGCATCTGCCGACTCTGATATCTGCGGAGGGTCCTGATACAGATCCCCAGTGGATACCAAGGACCAACCGTATAACTATCTCCTCTCATTCTTGGATTATTTTCTTCATTCTCTTCCTGGTGTCTTTTGAGAAATTAGTCCTTAAATTTAATGAAATATAATTTATCATTTTTTCTTTGATGTATATTAATTTTTGTACTAATTAAGAAATAATTTTCTACCCTAAAGTATGAAAATATTCTTTGTTTTCTTCTAGAAATTTTGTGGGTTCTTTCTTTCATACTTAGGTTCAAGGTCCATTTCATGTTAATTTTTAAGTACGATGTGAAATGCTGACACAAAGTTCATTTTTTTCTCATAGAGATATCCAGTTGCTCCATAACCATTTATTGAAAATAAATTCTTTTCCTACTGAATATTTGGCATCTTTGTCATAAAGCAGTTTACTCTATATGTGTGCATCTATTTCTGGACTATCTATTCTGTTTACACACAGTCTTTTGTAAATTTTTTCTGCTTGTATATTATGGTTATATTCTCATGACAATGATATTCAACACAGTACATTTCAATGGACAGGATTTAATTTATAGATGCACTGAAATTTACTTAATCCCTTATGGCTTTTGAACTCAATTATTAAATTTTTTTTCTTACATGTACTGAACCATTATGTACCCTTGTTCCATACAAGTGCAGTAAGGCTAGCAAGGGAATTAAATTTTTAATGAAGAGAACCTCTATTGTATAGTGTGAAGTATATTAATACAGCATCAGAAGAACTGAATTCCAATCAAGATTCTGCCCCTTATTAACTGTGCAGAATAGGTCTCAGCTGTAATTTGGGTATAATAACACTTACCTCCAGAATTATTATAAGAATAACACCTATTAATGGACATGGAAGTGCTTTCAAAAATGTAAATTGTTATAAAAAAACATTTTTGCTATTGATAAATAATAAATGTTCGACAAACAAAATCATTTTAGCTTATTTGACAGACATAAAATCATTTTAGCCTGTTCATAAGAACACAGACCTTATCTGGGACAAGCCTCCAATTCAGAAGAGATCTCCAGTCTTCAGGAACTTTAAATTGTAGTAACCTTTTAAGTATTAAGTACTTGCCCTATCTCCAAAATTGGAGCCCTCCTCAATCTGTAATTGTTGGGTTAATCAAATAAATGATTTTGAAGTTTCAAGAGGAACTTTCTCTGTGCTCCTTTTCATCCACCTGATGATGCATGGTAGGTAGACTTGGCAGCCTAGATTGCAAAAACTAATGAAGGTGTCTCAGACATAAATTCAAAGACCTAGGAAAATGATGAGAATAAAACAGTCCATACATTTACGATGGCTGGAGTCAAATAATTATGCGTTGCTTGGACACTAGAAATTTCAGCAATGACATTGCAAAAGGATGGTCCTCTTAGACGTTCTAGAATGGTCTGTAGGAGATGTGATGACCTTGACATCTTCAGCCTGCACAAGGTGGAGCTCAACAGAGATGTGTCTGCCTTTGCTCATTCCAAGATACTGCTCCTCACACTTAGCTCATTGGACAGCTCTCAGTCCCACCCTCCTGAGGTTCAGAGAAATATGGATTTATTCAGAGCACTAGTCCCAGCCCTGGGACATTATAGTCAACTCAGTGTCCTGGTGTTATATGTCAGCCCATGGAAATAATAACCTAAGTGACATGGAAACAGTGTATTTTCTAAAACTTGAATGATAGAAATTGGATGCAATTGGATTCACAGAGAATACAATATATTATTACATGTATTTTGAAAGCAGAGACTTTGGGAGAAGAGTATGTGTTGTTGGGAGCAAGAAGAAGACAAAGTATCTACATGTGATGGCTGAAAAGAAGCAATGAGTCATAACTGGCAGGTTATGAAGAGTCATGAAATTATTAAGGGTAAAAGTGAAAGACCTGCTCTATTGTCATCAGTCACTTACCTGGTTGATAATATTGTAAGCAATAAGAAAAAGTTGCATTCTCCTTCAATTTCAGTGAAGGAATATTAGTATAAATAGTGAAATGTTTTTAAGTTTTCCTTGTATCCTTAGAACTAATAGGGTATCTGAAGTCATCAAAACCACAGTGAAAGAAGACAAAAAGTGACTAGAAACTCAAAATCATCCATCTCTGGTCTCCCAGAAGAGTTAAACATTTAATTCCAAATTTCAGAGTTACCTAAAAGAAAATGTATGCAAACTTTCCTAAGAATACAGTGTTGAAAGTTCTGTATCTCATTACCTAGTCTTACAATTTCTTGGTTAGGGTAGATGGTATCTTTATTAGCTTTGTAATTTAAAGCCTTAAGGTGCTAATTAAGGAGAAATAAATCAAGTTTTCTTTGGCATTTTGTGATGTCTATATGCTGTCTAGAAGAGATGCAACTTAGATGCAGAGACACAAATAGCTTTAAAGTAAAGGCTGGAAAAAGATATACCATGAAACAGTAACAATAATGGATCTGGAGTAGTTATATTAATATAAAGCAAAATAAACCTTCATATATTAATATTATTAGAAACAAAGGGAGATACTTCATAATATTAAAAGGGTCAATACATTAGAAAGATATAACAATTATAAATGTATATGCACCTTACAACAGAAACCCAAATGCTTGAAGCAGAAACTAACAGAATTGAAAGGAGAAATAGACAATTAAAGAAGTAATAGTTGGGGATTTCAACACTCCACTTCAATAACTGATATAACAAGTAACTCAAGAGAAAATCAGCAAGGGTGTAAAAGACTGAACAACATTATCAACCAATGTTACTTAATTGACATTATTGCACATTTCACTCAAGGACTGCAGAATACACGTTTTTAGAATGAAATATTCTTCAGAATAGACTATAGGCTGCGCTATGCAATAATTCTCAGTACATTTTTTGAAAACTAAAATCATGCAATTATTGTTTTCTGACCACAAAAAAATTAAATTGGAGATCCACAATAGAAGGGAATCTGTGCCGAATATTTGGGTACAAATACACTTCTAAATAACCCATGGGTCAAAGAAGAAACCAAAAGGGGATCAAAAGTTGTTCTGAGTTGAATGAAAACTAAAAAAAAAAACCAGATGAAAATTATGGAATGCACCTAAAGCAATGCATAGAGGGAAATTTCTAACTCTAAATGCTTATGACACCAAAAAAGAGTTTCCAATCCCAATAACCTAAGCTTTCACCTTTAAAAAACTAGAAAAGAGCAAACCAAATCCAAAGTAATCAGAAGGAAGGAAATAATAACGATTAGAGCAGAAAATTGTGTTTACAAATTACCAAAATGGACTCAAGAAGAAATAGAAAATCTTGAGACCAGAACAAGTAAAGAAATCTAATTAGTAATTTAAAATCTTCCCACAAACAAAAGCCCACGTCCTCTCATGTCTTAATTAGTGCATTCTATCAAATATTTAAAGAAGAAATATCAGTTTTTATAAACTGAGAAAATGGGTGAAGAGGGAACACGTCTCTTTTTTTTTTTCGGGCCAGAATTACCCTGATACCAAAGCCATATAAAAACATCACAAGAAAACTACAGACCAACATCCCTTGTAAAGATAGATACAAACTCCTTAACAAATATTAACAAAACAAATTCAGCAGCATATAAAAAGGATTATGTACCATGAGCATGTGGGATTTATCTTAGGAATACAAAGTTTGTTTTACATCTGAATATCAGCCAATGTAATAACCACATAAATAGAATCAACAACAGAAACCACGTGACCATCTCAATAGACACAGAAAACACATTTGACACATACCTTTCTGGTGGGGATATACAATGGTATATCTACTTTGAAAAACATTTTGGCAGTTTCCTAAAAACTTACATAACCTTATCACACAGCGTTGTAATTCCAAATTCCACTCCTAGGAATCTACACAAGAGAAGTAAAAATATATGTTCACGCAAAGAATTGTTAAGTGAATGTTCACAGCAGTATTATTCATAATGGTCCAAAACTGGAAACAATTAAAATGCCTGTGAATTTCAAAATGTGGTGTAGCCATATAATTAAATGCTATTCAACAATAAAAAAGGAACAAAATACCAATACATACTACAGCATGAATGAACCACAAACTCATTATCCTAAGTGAAGGAAGCCACACAAAAACACAAATCTCTATATTCTTTGATTCCATTTATATGAGATGTCCAGAAAAGGCAAATTTATTGAGACAGATAGTGCATCAGTGGTTGCCTGTGTTTGGGGGTTAAAGCGGGATTGAGTGCAATCAGGCTCAAGGGAATTTTTTGGAGTTATGGAAATGGCCTAAAACTGCCTTGTGGTGATAATTGCCAACTGTATAAATTTATAAAAAATCATTTAATTCTACATATGCAATGGGTGAATTTTATAGCATGTAAAAATACCTTAATAGAGCTGTGTAAAAAAGAAGTCTAAGCATTCTCATTTGTAAAAAAAATGGATATGCACAACATTCTTTGGGTGTGTAAGAAATGAAGCAATTCATAGCAACTGCTTTACACAGTGCTTGACGGAGTTAACAGTGAATCAATGTTGCCATCATCATCATCATCTTTACACTGAGTCTAACCATCTGTCTTCAGACCCTGGTTGCTGAACCATGCAGCAGGAAATGCCACCCGAGTCAGTGTGGACTGGTAAGGCTAAGCATTCATGATCTAACTTTGGCTGAATGCTTGATGCTTTCTGGCAGCTCTGGACTCTCATTTATTACCTTCTTCCATTCTCTTCACTAAGCTCTTCAGAACCCCATCTCCTTTCAGTCACTCATTCTCACATGTGAATACCACCCTCTACAGAGTAGAATGTCTATGAAGGAATCTCCTTTGAAAATATTTCTGCATCTACAGTGATCTTACAATTGTCTTTCCTATCACAGCGTCAGAACTGTTCCTCCTCCTTTTCTTGGGCAGCTCTTGCTTCCCTTCCCTGGATCAAGGGGCACGAACCCGCGTCCCCTGCATCGGCAGGCGGACTCTCAACCACTGCGCCACCAGGGAAGCCCTGGATCAAGTTCTTTGAAATCCTCAGGGATCTTATTAACATTCTGTCATTAACAAATAAAACCAGGGAGATCTCTGGCGGCCTAGTGGTTAGGATTCTGGGCTCTTCATCGCTGTGGCCTGGGTTCAGTCCCTGGTCAGGGAACTGAGATTCTGCAAGCCGTGAAGCATGGCCATAAATAAAGCCAAACAAAAATGTTTGCCAACCCAAAACTCTTTTTCAGTCTTCACTTATCATTAATTGATGTATCCAACAAATTGTTATTGAATGCCTGCATTGTACCAGGTACCCTCCTAGGGATGGGAGACATGATGGCCGGAAAGAAACAAATGGCCCTTGCTTGAGCTTACGGTCTAGTAGAGAAACAGTAGTTAAACATAATTGGAAGACGAATTAACAACTTTAATTATTAACTAATACAACAAAGGGAAAATGAGAGAATACTAAGAGAACATGTAATAGAAGCTCCAGGCATAGTTTACTGAAAAAGTTCTGTTTAAAATGAATTGTAAAGGATGAAGAGAATTTAACAGGCAGTTGAAGATTTAGGAGAGGGGAGTGGAGAAAGAATTCCCAGCAGAGAAATGTACAGATATCTTGAGGCCAAATATATGAGTATTGCTTGGCTTTGGGACTAGACAGGGCTGATTAGAATCCCAGTCCTGCCACTGACGTTATGCCATGGTATGGTTATGAGCATTAAGTGATAGATAGAACCATTCTGAAGATCCAAGAGTACAGGATAGTCTTTCTATACTGCATGGATAATTTAATGCTTAACATACACTCTCTTGTTTAGTCCTCACATAGTTCTAGGTATTATTTCCTTCACTTTGAAATGTGGGATCAGAGATTGATAGGGCTTGAATCACTCAAGGACACCGACTAGTAAGTGTTAAGACATTTTAAACTAAGTCTTTTGAATAAATAAGTTATGTTAATGTGATATTGTTATATAGCAGGTACTCAATGTTATTTCTTTTCTTCCTATTCCTTTCTTTCACTCTTTCCTTTGATCTGACAGGGCTATCATCAATTCGTTGAACTATATCACATTCATGCTGATTTTTTTTCTGGTATGCCTTTCTTTCCAATATTTTTGCTAAATTAAGATTTTAATGCTGTTAAAATAGAGCTATAGTTAATTTTCAAAGGGCTGAAGATATTTTCATTTTTTTCTTTACCATCAGTGTTATTTAATACCACAGTTATAATGTTACGGCAATATTTTTAGCTTCAGCTTCTTTATTTCTAATATAAGGGATTTGAACTAGATAATAACTATGGTCATTTCCATTTCTAACAGTCTGTGGATGCATATTTCTGGTCTTTCTGTGTAACTTAATTTTCAAATTTTTACTTTTTATCATGTAGTAGCTATATTTTATGCCTTCATGAAAATAAGTAAATGAAAGTCATTTCATCCTGTTTCAAGATATGTAATTTATAGATAGGACACTGCATCTACTTTGGTTGCTTTTTTATGTAGAATAAATTTATGAGTCAAAACATTCAAAATTCACACTAGAAGACATTTAAATTGACTTAATGTTTATATCAATACATTTTAATTATATAATGTCACCTATGATAACTTACACCACTGTATTTGCCAATTTTTTTGTTATGTAGGATGTCAACTAATCATGGAATCAAAAATGTCTTTCTCGGGCTTCCCTGGTGGCGCAGTGGTTGAGGGTCCGCCTGCCGATGCAGGGACATGGGTTCGAGCCCCGGTCCGGGAAGATCCCACATGCCGCGAAGCGGCTGGGCCCGTGAGCCATGGCCGCTGCGCCTGCGTGTCCGGAGCCTGTGCTCCGCAACGGGAGAGGCCACAACAATGAGAGGCCCGCGTATCGCAAAAAAAAAAAAAAAAAAAAAAAGTCTTTCTCATGCTCAGATGTTCTTTTAAAACACGATAAACACCAAATTCCCACTTTTATTTGTTTTATTTATGATTCTCATAAAATAGTGTGACTATGGATTGTGCATAAAGCAATTTGTATTTTGCTAAAGGCAAAATCTATCAATGGTATTGAATATGAAGTAAAAGTACATTTGTAAGGCAATATTTAAACAGGAATAGATAATAGATAGTAGCAGACAACTTCAGGTAGATTTTTCTATTCTCTTAATATCTAACTTTAACTTGAAATAAAATCTTCTGAAAGGGTCAGCGTCCAATTAAACTCTTGTACTAAATGCTGAATACAGAAGCAGTTGCTTCTTTACAGAAAATATGCCTTCTGGAAATTTCTATAATGCATGTCAACTTTTTGAGGATAAAAAAGCACATTTGTTATCCTAGTTCAGAGATAATTGCTTGCCATTAGGTGGGTTGGAACGTAAATTTTACTCATTTCTGTCAGCTAGTGTGTCAACTTCCTAAACTCCATTTCCATCTACCCTTCCAGTACAAGCCGAACATCATTTTTTTGCCTTCCACCAAAATGATAATGACTCATAAAGGTAAATTTCATTGAAATCACATGTGTGGAAACATTTATTAACTTTTCTTTCTTTTTTTTTTTTTTTTTTTTTTTTTTTTAGGAATAGAGAAATCAGATGGGTTATCTTGGTTAAGCAACATGATTTAAAAAAAATCCCATCCAAACTCATTTGCTTTTTTTCTTACAATGGTATAAACATATTATTTACTTTTAACTTTTTTTCTGTTTTTTCCTTCTCTCTCTCTTTCAAGAATTATATATGCAATTGGCTGTCAGGGCTTTAAGACATAATAGTGTCACAGAAGATGTACTTACTCTGCCTTCCTCTAGGACGGGGTGGGGTGTGAGACCAGCCACCTGCATGTCCCTTGTGCCAGGATTCTTGTCTCTAAGCCCAGAAGTCACATTTTAGCACCACAGACTGTGACTTTAGGGAAAAGCCTTGAATAAAAATAGCTGTGGTTTCCAAAGTACCTACAGGTTTTGTTTTTTCCTAATGTTCACCAAGTCTTTACTGTTTGCCAAGCTCTATTTTAAGCTATTTATAGGTATTAACTCATTTTAATTTTTACAGGAACCCTTTAAGGTAGATACTGTTATGATGCCCATTTTGTAGATGAGAAAACCGAGGCAGGAGAGAGGTAAAGCCAGTATTTAAACTCAGGAAGTCTGGACCGGTGAAGACTACCCTCTTAATCACGATATGATTTTATCCTTTAGCATGCTATCTTATTCAGTCCTGAGAAAAACCTGATCAGTCAGGCTGAGAAAACAGATGTTCAAAAAGTTTAGCTAGTGTCCTCCAGTGTACACAACTAAAGCAACTAACAAGTGGCAAAGCGAGGCCTGGCTCATGCTAACGCGCATGCTCAGAATGCTCTGTGATGTCAGAAGATCCCCCTACCTGCGCTTTCCCTACAAGGCATTGATCTACTGAAGGGGGCAAGGCAGGAAAACCTCATAGTGCAGCTGCTGCATTCCCTGCATTCCACCCATTCCTGGCAAAATCCTGTCAGGACTGCTGGCCAGAGCGCACTTACTGTACTGCTGTGTCACACCTGCTCTAGGGAAAAAAAGAAAAGGTAATGGAGGGAGCTAAGCACACCATTACAAACCCACTTTTTTTTTTTTTTTTTATTAGCTACATTTGGTATAATGCACATTTACCTTGTTCATCTAGCTTTTTTCCAGGGGGGAAAAAAAAGGCAATGTGGTTTTCTTATAAAGATATGAGATACTGGCACATTAGTTTTACATTTACCCTTGAGGATAAGAATTCTTGCTGATAAGAAGTGTGCTATAAAATATGGATACCATGTCTCAAGTATTTAAGGATAAAGCGATAAACATGCAGATGGGGCCATTAATGAACATTAATTGCTTTAAATTAGGTTTTATTGTGCAGTGGGTAAATTGGAAGGTACACATTTGCATTGGTAATAGAAAATTAATTTAAATGCTTCAGGAAGCAAAATATCACCTGATGTGCTAAAACCTGTTATTTGCAGTAGACTTCAAAGGAAACTTGAAGGGCATTATGTATTAAAATAAATAAAAGAAAATAAGCTATGCTGGAGGCACACATATGTGAATACCTCCTTGGGTGTAAACCCTGTATGGCTACTGAGTTTGCTTAGGCCAAGAAAGCTCCAGATGGGGACTTGGAGGGATAATGTGTCTCCCTTTTCTAGTGGCCCATTTCTAGCCAGGACCCATCTGGGCTCACATCCAGAAAGCCCTCTCTCATGCCTCTCTTAGTCTCTCCAGAGGTGGTTTAAGCCTATATCTTCTTATTTCATTTCTGAAGAGTTGGTAACCAGAGGATATGCATGATTGGATGGTTCTTCAACTTTGCTATACTTGGATAGAAGTAACCTTTTGTCTTCTTATTAACACTTAAAAAAATGATATTCATATCACTATTTTGCTCTGGATCCTGCCCTGAAAGTGATATTATTTAAAAAATATTAAAAATTCTCTAATAAGAGAGGTACATAATAAAGACCTTTTGTTTTAAGACAAAAGTAGTAGGAAATTGTCATCATAGCCGTTCTATTGACTCAGCCAATGGTGCTGCAGTAACTTAAGATAGGGGAGTGGAGTGGGGCTTGGAGGAGGAATAGAAATTTGAGCCTTAAATATCATAGAGTACACCAATGTGGGGTAGGGAAGACAAATTGAGGCTAGAGATTTAAATTTGAGAGCCATCACTTTAGGGATTATTTTCAAAGCTATGGGATTGTATGAGATCAACTAAGGAGTAAATGTAGAAAGTGAAGCTAATATAGAAAGAACTGAGCCCTTGGGGCACTCTGGCATTTTGAGGTCTGAAAAGAGGGGAATGAGCCAGCAAAGAAGACTCAGAAAAAGTGAGGTCAGAGATGAAACAGAAAATATTGGGAGAATGGGGTGTCCTGGAAACCAAATAAAGAAAATGCTTTAAAAACATGGGAGCCGCCAGCTGCGTTTAATGATGTTTAGAGGTTGAGCAAGAAGAGGTCCTTGTTGACCCTGGCAAAGTCATTTTTAGTGGTGTAATAGGGACAAAGTCTATTTGAGTTAAATTCAAGAGAGAATGGTGGATGAAAAGCCAAATTAGTGAATATAGACATCTTTTTCCAGGAGTTTAATATAAAGAGGAACAGAGAACTGGGTGATAGCAGAGGGGACTGTGGTATCAAGAGTACATTTTTTTAAGCAATGAGATCTTACAGCAAGACTGTATACTAGTGGAAAGAATTCCGTAGAAGAGAGAAATGAGAGAAATGGTGATCCTAGAGAGAAAGGAACTTCCAGACAGGGAATAGTATCCAGTACACAAGTGGAGTATTGATCCTAGATCCATCTAGGGAGAGCTGTCTGTGGTTGAGGGGTAGAAGTCACATATATGGGTACAGATGGAGGAGGTTTAGAGATTTGGCTCATTAAATAAAATACTGAACTGCTCTATTTATATATTTGAATCAGATTTTTGTTTCAGGTAATCAGATATTTTCTCAAGCCTTTGAATAATCCACTGATGCTTGAAAATCTGTTGTATCAAGTGGGTAAAGAGCAGCTAACAGAAATGGAAAATGTTGTGTTGTTTATGCAGCCAAAGATCTTATAAGTGCTTTCTGCTGAGCATAGCTGTCTTCCTTGGGGGTCGACCACTGATGCTCCACTCTTTGACTGTCCCTTGGCTGGGCCTACTATATCTGGGATCAGATCTCTGTTTGCAACAAGAACAGCTATGAACTTCAGGGGCAGTTTACTGAATGCTTAGGAGAATGAAAGTACACCACCAGAGAGTAGCTTGTAACTTTGAAAAGAAGGGACCCCCTCTCTCCAAATCTGAGGATTTCTACTGGGTCAACTCCTTTTCTGCTTCCACATGGATTGACAGCAGGTAGCTCACTTCGTTACTAGGAATACTGCAAGTGTTTTCAGAACGTAAGAGTCCAGGCCCGAATGCCATCATTTCCCCTGTCTCCCAAATCCTTTAGAACTCAAATCAGAAGAAGTCTCTTCTCCCTTATGTGTTTCAAGGGCTGCTCATTTCCTGCACCAGGATTTACCCTCTTCCCAGGATGACTGACAGTGGCAATTCCCTTCAACTGAATCTCTGCCTAGCTGCAAGGATGTGTCCTGGATTCATGCCCTTGATAGAACAAGTGACATGATGCAGTTCCCAAGCGTATTAGTTCGTTAGAGATGCCATAACAAAGAACCACAGACTGGGTGATTTAAACAACAGGAATTTACTTCTGATGAGTTTTGGTGTTAGTTTTTGTCAATTATTTTGCTTTGTAGGCACTTTGTGGGCAATTTCATCTAGAAACTCATGTCCTTTCTTACAGGAATATTTTCTTTATTGATTCTTTGAATGTATTTCTCCTGTATCCTACCTATTTTTTTCAAGAATCCCTACTTGTCAATTGTTGACACTCCTGAGTCCTTCTAGGTGAATCCTCTGATTTACTTATATTTTCTCTTGTGTTTTCTGTTTCTTGAACTTTTTCTTCCAGTTCCTGAGAGATTTCTTCAACTTGTGTTTTCTGATTCTCCTATTGATATTTTACATGTCTGATATTAAAATTTTAATATCTAGTATCATGTTCCTCCTTTTTATAGCATCCAATTCTTGTTTCATGATCATGATATTTTCTCATCCCTTAGAATTTTTTAATTAGTTTTTATTAAACGTCTTGTATCATCTCTTTTTCTTCCAAGTGCTTTAAAAATAATGGTCTGCTTTTACCTCCCTCTTTCACGTGGGAAGATTTTTTTCAAATATCTGGATATTTGCTCATATTTAATAGTGAGGTAATAAAATTTTATAAGATGATCACGAAGTATGTCAGCTTTTTTTGCTGGGTGACTTCCAAGTGTCAATTTCTCTCTCTCTCTTTTTTTTATATAGGTGGTCCTTTTTCTTAGAGAGAAACCCTCTAACGTCCTCCTGAGGGGGTTGGGCCAGGCTGCTAGCATTGTGGGAGCTGAGTGGGGAAAGGGCCCAGGCTTCTCACCACTCAGGAGCAGACTTTCACAGAGTCCCTCCATTCGGCCTGTCTTCCATGGTCCTCAAGTGGACTCACTGTTCCTGAGTTCACTTACTCTGATTTCACCTCAGCAGAAGTAAACAGTCCTTCTTCAAGGTCGGGGAGAGCCTTGGAAGCACATGGCTTCCAGTTTTCTGAGCCTGGGTTCAGAAGTGCTCACTGGCTCATTTCTTCTTGGTCCAGCCCCCATCTCCATCCTTCCCTGAGCCCCATGCACTGTAGACTTCTATTTCAGCTCTGCTTTAAACATTTTTCTTAATGTCTCTTACTTGATTCTGTCTCCTCTTCCATTCTCAAGAGAAATATCCTTGTGAATTTATGCCATTTTTTTCTTTTTTAATTTAAAAAGTCATGATTCAGGAGAAGGCAAATATAAATGCATGGATTCAGCTTACCATGTTTAACCTTAATGCAAAATAACAGTAAATGTAGCATCCGCATAATCTATTCCAGCTTTGGCTGCATCATGCCCAGACTTTCTTCCAAGGTAAGATGGAGAGAAGTTCAGGCGTGCATGCCTTTATTGCAGGAGTTCAGTTTCCACTCCTGATCTTTGGGAAGCCAATGCTTGGACAAGAATGCAAATAAAAGATCAACACACATACACACACACTGGTATAAATTGAAAATTTAAGTATAAATGTAATTCTATAAATTTAGATCTTCCTAAATCTAAAGCTAAATCCAAATTTGAGAAAATCAAGAAGAGTATTTTCCAATTTTGAGGGGGAATAATTCATCATTATATTATATATATATATGCTATTATAAATAAATATTATATATATTCTCTATACTCAATTTCCAATACTAAAAGATACATTTCTATTTCATTCTAAAAAAAGGGCATTTGGGTTATTTCACTGAGTATAGGTCTTCCTCAAGAATAAAATGGTCACTGACCTTCAAGATGGCAGAGGAGTAAGACTTGGAGATCACCTTCCTCCCCACAAATACATCAAAAATACATCTACATGTGGAAGAACTCCTACAGAACACCGACTGAACGGTGGCAGAAGACCTCAGACCTCCCAAAAGGCAAGAAACTCCCCACATACCTGACCATGTGGCTGACAGCCGGCTTAGTGCTCTGGCCAGCTGTCAGGCCTGAGCCTCTGAGGTGGGAGAGCCGAGTTCAGGACATTGGACCACCAGAGACCTCCTGGCCCCACGTAATATAAATCAGCGAGAGCTCTCCTAGAGATCTCCGTCTCAACACTAAGACCCAGCTCCACTCAACGACCAACAATCTCCAGTGCTGGACACCCCATGCCAAACAACTAGCAAGACAGGAACACAACCCGACCTAAGTTCACAGACACCCCAGAAAAACACCACTGGATGCAGTCCTGCCCAACAGAAAGACAAGATCCAGCCTCATCCACCAGAACACAGGCACCAGTTCCCTCCACCAGGAAGCCTACACAACCCACTGAACCAACCTTACCCGCTTGGAGCAGACACCAAAAACAACACGAACTATGAAACTGCAGCCTGCAAAAGGAGACCCCAAACACAGTAAGTTAACCAAAATGAGAAGACAGAGAAATACACAGCAGATGAAGGAGCAGATCAAACTAATGAAGAGGAAATAGGCAGTCTAACTGAAAAAGAATTCAGAGTAATGATAGTAAAGATGATCCAAAATCTTGGAAATAGAATGGAGAAACTACAAGAAACATTTAACAAGGAGCTAGAAGAACTAAAGAGCAAACAAACAATGATGAACAACACAATAAATGAAATTATAAATTCTCTAGAAGGAATCAATAGCAGAAGAATGGATAAGTGACCTGGAAGATAAAATAGTGGAAATAACTACCACAGAACAGAATAAAAAGAATGAAAAGAATTGAGGACACTCTCAGAGACCCCTGGGACAACATTAAATGTGCCATCATTCGAATTATAGGTGTCCCAGAAGAAGAGAAAAAGTAAGGGACTGAGAAAATATATGAAGATGTTATAGTTGAAAACTTCCCTAATATGGGAAAGGAAATAGTCAATCAAGTCCAGGAAGCGCAGAGAGTCCCATACAGGATAAATCCAAGGAGAAACACGCCAAGACACATATTAATCAAACTATCAAA
>NC_041226.1:68019475-68053746 GCF_002837175.3 Physeter macrocephalus
CAGTGAGGGGATGGAAAAAGATTTTCCATGCAAATGGAAATCAAAAGGAAGCTGGAGTAGCAATTCTCATATCAGACAAAATAGACTTTAAAATAAAGACTATTACAAGAGACAAAGAAGGTAATGTTCAAGGGATCAATCCAAGAAGAAGGTATAACGATTGTAAATATTTATGCACCAACATAGGAGCACCTCAATACATAAGGCAAATGCTAACAGCCATTTGGGAAATCAACAGTAACACAATCATAGTAGGGGACTTTAACACCCCACTTTTACCAATGGACAGATCAAGCAAAGTGAAAATAAATAAGGAAACACAAGCTTTAAAGGACACATTAAACAGGATGGACTTAACTGATATTTATAGGACATTCCATCCAAAAACAACAGAATAAACTTTCTTCTCAAGTGCTCATGGAACATTCTCCAGGATAGATCATATCTTGGGTCACAAATCAAGCCTTGGTAAATTTAAGAAAATTGAAATCGTATCAAGTATCTTTTCTGACTGCAATGCTATAAGACTAGATATCAATTACAGGAAAAAAACTGTAAAAAATACAAACACAGGGAGGCTAAACAATACACTACTAAATAACCAAGAGATCACTGAAGAAATCAAAGAGGAAATTTTAAAAACCCTAGAAACAAATGACAATGAAAACACAACGACCCAAAACCTATGGGATGCAGCAAAAGCAGTTCTAAGAGGGAAGTTTATAGCAATACAGTCCTACCTCAAGAAACAAGAAAAATCAAACAACCAAAACTTACACCTAAAGTAATTAGAGAAAGAAGAACAATCAGCCTGAAGCAGCTTGAAGGAGTAACCTCTCTCCAGTTTTCACTAGTAGCCCTCATGGTCTCTCCCCATGCTGTCGCTTTTCTCTGTGTGCATCTACACCTTCTTTAGACTTTGACTCTGAGTCCACTGTATCCAACATGTGAACTAGGGTACAAGCCAGCCTGGTTGGGTAGCTCTCTGTCATTGCCCAACTGGGCAGAAAGCTATGCTCTTGACTACCTCACAGGGTCAGTCAGCCTATATACGAGTTACCCTTGTGTCACTTGCTAATCCCTGGTCCAGTAAGAGCCACCTGTGCACTGCAGGGAACTCAGAGCTGCTTATCGGCACAGCGCTTTGTATTAATTTGCTAGGGCTGCTGTAACAAAGTACCACAGACTGGGTGGCTTAAATGACAGAAATTTATTTCCTCACAATTGTAGAGGCTAGAAATCTAAGACCAAGGTGTTGGTAGGGTTAGTTCCTTCAGAGAACTGTAAGGAAATGGATCTATTCCAGGCCTCTCTCCTTGGCTTGTAGATGGCCATCTTCTCCTTGTGTTTTCACATCATCTTCCCTCTGTTTGTGTCTGTGTTCTAATTTCCTAGAAGGACACCAGTCATATTGGATTAGAGTGCACCTCATTGTACTGTAATTACTTCTTTAAAGACTCTTATCTCCAAAGTATAGTCACATTCTTAGCTACTGGGGGTTAGGCATTCAAATTCCGAACTTTTGGGGGGACAGAATTCAACTCTTAACAGGGTCTATGGGGGCAGAGCTGCTTGAACCAGAAACCAACTCTTAAGGTGCGGACACTATAACTGACATGCCCGGTGCGATGTTCAACTTCATCAGAGCTCCATTAAACAAATGTATGCTTACTGAATTAAATGAAGTTGAATTATCCAAGACAGGAGTCCCTCCTATCAATTGTAGGTAGTGCCAGGCTAAATACATTTCCCTGATAAATTGCTTCATGTTTCCCATTCCTCCCCTAAGAGACGCAGACAACTACGTTTTTGAAAGTCCCCATTCCCAGGTTGTGGTTGTCTAGCTCAAAGCTTTTGAGGTCTAAGTCATAATTTTCTAAATTATTTATGATTGTGTTCTTCAGAAAAGACCAAGAAAATTTGACAAGTCTTGTGAAGTCAAGATAAATGACACCTTCTGTTCCCTTTCATCTGTAAGATCCATTACTCTGTCAGAGGAGTAATTTAGATGGCTGTGATTTGTTCCTCAAAAAGTTATTTTGGTTCTTCCAGCACCCTGTCCTTGGGGGTGGTGATCAGCAGGTATTCTTAGTTAGAAAATCTCTCCAAGTGAACTAGAAATGGAAGAGGGGTCATGGTCATAGTCAGTAGAGACGAGGTGGCTTTCTATTCGCCTTTTGTCAAATACTGCATCATGATATGTGCAGGAGATCTCTGAGGTAGAGCATGGGTCATCTTTATGGATGGTCAGAGAAATTTTCAAATTAGAGGAAAAAATTGATCATCACATTAATTGAGTCTTAAATTACATTATATGGAGGTAAAGTACAAAAACATCTATCTGTGTTCTTGACTTGAGGGTCAGAGTTTTCTGTATTAAAGCAGGTTGTTTGGGTTGGTTTGCATTATGATAGTATACCTGTTCTCTATCAATAAAGATGAAATAAAATGTAAGATGAGAAATACCATTAAAAGGGGAGGCAAATGAGTCTGACTTCTGTTGATTACATTTGGCTGGCTTTGTATCTCCCCCTACTTTTGCCAGCAGATGTGGCATCTAGATGGATTGAAAGCCTCTCTATTAAATAGGACGTGAGTGGGCTGGTCTTCCTACAATGGTCATGAGTGTTTCTCAGCATTTTAAATTTCACTTAGGCATATATGTGCGTGTGTGTGTGTGTGTGTGTGTGTGTGTGTGCGTGTGTACGCGCATATATATCAAACATATTTTGTTGTTGTTCAAGAAAAATTAAAGTGAGAGAGAAGGTTACATATCATTTTCATTCCCCATGCTATATTTCTTCTTAAAAGAGATTTATTTGGGGGATATTATTAGCAAATCTGTGCCCATATCACTTTGCACTCAATTCTCTTATACGTCTTATGACATTGTGTTGTAAATATTTGATTACATCTCTTTTCTCTCCTCGGGAACTTGAGTCATACTTGACTCACATAAATCTCATTTCAAATTTAAGTGCATATTGTACTTGGTCAAAACATTTATTTATTTATTGTTTCATACTGAGTTCTTTAATGTAGAGAAATATTTTTTAGGACTTGGGCCTACAATATTTGGTAATACTCCTATTTATAATACATTATTATAGCTTTCTGTCTAATATTTAAAACCAGATAAAAGCAAGATTGGTCTTCTGAACTCAAAAGCAATGTGAAGAATTGACAATAATTCTGAATCAAGTCTCTTTGATTCAGAGTCTGATTTACCTCATTAACTGTGCACCTACTAATTACCACACTATGCACTTCGTCCTTTATTTATTTTTCTTATCAATTCAGCTATTCATGCAGCCTGCACAGCATTAGGAAGAAGGAACAAAGAAAGCAGAATTTCAAATGGGTGCTTTTATTATTTATAAAACAATTTATTAAAATGTCAACCCAAAATTCACCCTGAGTGCAGAGAAGATCGGAAAATTACATGTATTTTCTCAACTGGTCATAGGACAAAGAAGTCACTCCTGTTAGGACGAAGGGAGTTAGTGCAGCACCCTCATCCATCTGGCAGGTTCCTCTGCGCTTATTTCACTTCCGCGAGGCAATATCATCTTCAGATATCAACCTGTTCCACTATTAGACTATGGGGTAGGACCAGCACTTATCTCTGGGTTCTGAGCATCTTAATATTATCTACAAGATGCTCACATTCCAGCCTCTTAACATAACCGTCAAAAGTTGACTGATGGCTGAATAGTTAACTAATTAATCAATTAATGATGAGAAACATGAGCATCTCCTTAAAAAGCTCTGAGCAGGTTTGTTCAAGGCCCACAGCAGCATCTCTGCCTACCTCACCCCAGGGGATAGGACCTGGGACTCCTCATCACCCTGCCCCCCAGCAACCACACAAATGCTTAATGTAAAACAATTGCGCAGACACATTCACATGTGTATATCTGGGTACCTTTATTTACTCCCCCATTCTTCATCCCGCCTTCCACCCACGCCCACTGGAACCTTCAGACCCCAGCCTGTCCCAGCAGTCACTGCGAGACACAGCCAAAGACAGTTAATCCTTTAGCTTATGCAGCTCACTAGTCTCTGTAGCCTGATTTCTTTTTGTTCTCCTGTGAGTAGCACACTTGAAATGTTGCTCTCCCCTAGTTTTCTGCCTCCACAGACCCCTTCTTTCATGGAGGTCAACCACTGGTTACTGTGGCAACCGTGCTGTACGCAGCAGATTGTTTTTTTGCCATTTCTTTCTTTGAGGTAGATGTCAGACATTCATTCATCAAACATTTAAGGATCTGGTATTTGCTGGGATCCAATAACAGAATCAAAAGGTCCAAGAGACTAGGTCCTGGCCTAGAGAGCATTAGAATTCATGGGGATAGTTTGGGCATAATAAAAAATGGGGTTCCTGAGACCCCAAAGGCCCTATTCTTAACTTGAAAGCAGAGGTGGTAGAAACATGGGGAAGGAGTACAAGAAAGGGAAATAGAATACAGCTCTGGGTTGTGAAGAAAGACACCCTGAGCCCATCCCAGCACAGACCTCCAGGATGGATTTGCTGCCTGGGAGATGCCAGTGTTTATGGATGGGAAAAGTTTCTATGAAAGGCCCTAGGCCCATCTTAGCATCTCTTTCTGAAGGACAATGGACCCAAGCAGGCTGCCACACAGCCCTTGACCTCTGAGTGATTTCTGCACTTTTTGATGGCATCCCTGAATCTTGTCATCTCTTCACCACATTGGGTCAGCAACCCCTCCTTGAACCCAAGAGATATTGCACCATGTTAGAGCCCTACAATGTGGATAAGTGTAACCTGGCAAATCTCCTGCATATTTTTAAGGTTTGTGAGAGGGTAGGGAGAGTGGCTTTGGACTAAATGCTATTAGAAGCCAGGCAGTGGAATGCTTAAGGACCTCTACCCTGTGATGAAATAAGACCCCTTTAGTGCACACCAGTTTGGAGACACAGGGAAGAGGACACTTCCTTTATGTAGATGCAGTAAAATGTCTTTCCACAGAGATATAGAGAGTATGCTAGCACTGCTGAGGTAGGTTCCAGCACCACCGTCCTCCTAAGAGGTTAGACCACAGCTCTTGGTCATATCTGCATGGGCTGTCATGGCCAACTTGTCGAGAAGACTCTTGCACCAGGAGATGACCCATCATCTTGGTTCAACTGTCCCCTCCTCCAGTCCTGGGCATATTTTTCTTTCCACTCCAGGGATATGTAAATTTCTAGAAGATTCTGTACTTCATAAAAGTCATCACATGAATCCCAGGCATCATAAAAAAATAATAGCAAAGAGCTGGGAACATGTAGGGTGGGAGAAGGTAGAGAGAGTGTGTGATGAATTTGGGGCTACGTAACTGTGATTTGGAATGCTGGCTTCACCACTAACTAGCTATATGACTTTGGGTAAGGCATTTAAGTTTTCTGGGCCTCAGTTTAAAATCTGTAAAATGTGGGGAAATTACTTGCCATCATTATTTTTTTTTTTCCTAAAATCATCAAAATGTGCCATAAAAGTAGTTGCCTCCTTCACCTAGTTGGGATACTGGGCTCCACTTTATAGGGTTCTCCACAATTTTGGCCCCAATAAGAATAATAACACTTGATTGTATACATTTTGTTTGAATCGATTAGATGTATGACTATTTGAAATAAAACTAGGCACTAAAAGTATGTTTTATGTTGTCCAAGGTAAGAATATTTTGTGAAATAAGGAATTAGGACACCTGTTTTCAACCAGTCACCTTTGTCAAATCTGGGATATTGGTGTAGACTGTTCTTTCATCTACACAATGCTTGACAATACCTTTTCTCCACCCCAGTTTCCTTTGCTGTAGACTCTCATGGGTCTCTTAGCTTCTGTAATTCTACCCCCACTAGGAACTATTCTCCCTCCTGTTGCCGCTACACTTACCTTCCAAAAAAAGTAAAACTGATCCTATCAGTAACCCTATTACAGCATTCATTTTCCTCATTGTCCAAGATTAAAGTCCAAACCCCTTGGATGTTCATGCAAGGTGCTTAATTAACCTAGATTCTTTTTATTATTCCCCCTGTACATCCCACTGTGGACATGTACTTTTAATGAATTAATTTTCAAATATATTTTCTTAGCAGCAGACTACTTCTTCAAAGGAAATCCAATTTCAAGCATGATATGAAAAATGAATGCAACGAGACTGCTTTATTTGATCTGTGGGTCGGGGTCAGGAGCCCCCAACGCTCATTCTTCCATGTCCTCCCCTTTTCCTTTCCTCCTGCACCAAGAGATTCTGTGTAGCCCACATTTTAAACACTGTCTCAGTCTAGGCTCGCTAACCTGTGGCCTTTTTCTGAATAATCCTTATTCTCACGCCTCATCGAGAAATCTCCTTTTGTGTGAAAAATACCTCCTCATCCATTAGTACAAGGTTCCATCTGGCATCCTCCCCCACCTCCGCAGAGCCTGTGCTGACTACCGGAGCAAAACCAAGGATCTGTTTATTATATTTGTTTGGGTATATTCTTATCTATTCCATAGACTGAGCTTCTGGAGACCAATGACATGTATTATTCATCTGTGTGTCTAGACCATAGTGGGTGCTTCATAAATATTCGTAGTGTGTGCTTCGTAAATATTTGGGGAACTAAAAAACTAAAATGTATAAACGTAATGATTATTATTCCTCTCCAAGAACATTAATTAATACACAAGGCTTAGCCTGGATGTTAAGGATACCTGTCCATATGCAAACATATATGCCTTTATACATGACTATATGACCTCTTCATATTCACACATACGTATTAAGCTCACTGAAATTGTGCTTGTGCATAAGTATTTAGGTGGCATAATAACTTTTCTACAACCTTCATATCATTTATATTCTCTTTATATTCACTATGCTTAGGAAAACCTTGCCTCCTGCGGCTGAATGTTTTATTCGTCTTCTATGTTCAGTCTATCCTTTGTTCTTGTGTAGTTATGGTTAAGGATTTGTAGAAACACAGTGATGCTTTGATGCATGCTGAATTATCAGAGGAACTCCAGCTAGAAACTGGGCAAATGGAGGAGAATGACTTTGACTCCAGAGGCCACCAGTGAGTCTTGGGGAACTGAGTGTAGTGGATCACACGTAGATTCCGGAGCTGCAGTACTTGGATGCTAGGCCTGATACAAAAGAGACCTCGTAAGAGCACATTTCGTTCATTAAGCTAAAGTGCTTCAGGTGCATTCATGGTGGAACGCTGGTTAAAGGCCAATAAAGGAAGAAGCTCTTGTATTGATATTTTAAAATAAATGATGGGTTTATTTCTTTTGTCTTGATCATGATGCAACCTTGCATTAGTTGATGGATTTTACCCATGTCTTTTGTTAGTACTAAATGAAAACAATTCCAGAAAAGCACCTGATTAGCGTTCTTTAAAAAAAAAAAAATCCTTGATACACTTTCAGAAGAAACTTTATATCCTCCCATTCCTTTTTTTTTTTTTTTTTTTTTTTTTTTGCGGTACGTGGGCCTCTCACTGTTGTGGCCTCTCCCGCTGCGGAGCACAGGCTCCGGACGCGCAGGCTCAGCGGCCATGGCTGACGGGCCCAGCCGCTCCGCGGCACGTGGGATCGCCCCGGACCGGGGCACGAACCCGTGTCCGCCATCGGCAGGCGGACTCTCAACCACTGCGCCACCAGGGAAGCCCTCCCATTCCTTTTTATAAATACAAAATTAAATTACTTTTAGTGATTCTTTGTGAGGCTTTTTCATTTCTTACAGAAGACGCTACATGCATGGAATGAAATTGATTTCACGCAAGTTTGTTTGATGCAGTGGTGTCATCATAAGGTTTATTTGCATCACTTGTGCTATTCTCTGTGCCTTATGTATTTAACATATCTGTTTATCCTTCTTAATATTGACAGTGTGTTAGTGAGGGGAGCGTATAATATATCATTTACAGTATTTAAATGTCAAACACTTGCTCATCCAGCTAGAGTCCAGCTATATATAACTGCTCCCATTAAATCTGTTTTATCTGTGCCTCAGTTGGAAATGTCAATTAAAGAAGAATCTAATCTCATTAGAAAAGCTCAATGACAATGCCATGATATTCACATTTATCTGTCAAATTGTTTCTCCCTCGCATTTTGATGTTTTAATTAAACCTTGGTGTGCCTTAGCAGAATTTTTACTGATGGAGACAGTTGCCTAAAGCACTCTCCTTTTTATTGCATGTTCATTAAGACATTGTAGGAGCATGAATCCTAGCAGATATTTCATCATTGGCTTAATATGTTCATAATTCCTTTATTGTCATCACTTTGTTCGAAGCAAGTGCTAGCCAAAGCACTGCGGAAAAAAGATTGGTAGCCATTCGTACTAATAGATTTTGGTTTATTTGGCTAAGTCATTGCATTGTTGTTAAACAGTCTTCAGTTTGGGGGAAATACCCTCTTATCATATGTGTCATTTCTGTTGGTGTTACTGGACTATTATTTGCTTGCATAAGAAAGAGTCTTAACATTTTTCTGTAGGGGAAAAATCTTCAGTAATAATAATAACAAGATGTAAACAATCCCCAAGTCGTTTAGCATAACAGAACACAATTAGTGCTATCATCAGTTTATAAAAACTTTGTAGTATAAGAATTACCAACCACACAGACTCTGAAAACAACTGAAATGCGGGTGGATGGATTTGAAACCTAGTGTTTATTTTTAGTAGAAGTAGGCATTTCTCTGCCACATTGCATACCTCTCTAATTGAAACAGTCTTTGTATACTGGGGAATCTGAAAGGTTAAGCAGAGAGCTAAGTCACTTTCTACACGCCCATTAATATTTACTTACCTAGAAATACTTAAGCAGGTGTGATTTTGGAGACAATAGGTCCGGGTAGCACAGGGTAAACACTGAACTCACACATACATTTGTTGCCCCAATAACTAAACTATTTTGCTCAGAGTAAAAAGTTCTGTATTTTCTATGATATAAAATTTCTAGGAACCTGGGTAAAATAATTATCTTTTCTCTTCATCTCTCTTTTGTAGTTTTTTTTCCCTTAATGTACCTTTTTGTTTGTTTCTACATGGATGCTCCAAAAGGTGGTCTGTTTTAAACTGCATTTCTGTATATCCAGAGACACCATGTGCAGGACCAATGGAGTTCTAATTTTTGAGCTATCTTAAGTAGTTGAATTAAATGTTGCTGTTAATATTTGATACCAGCCAATACTTTTGCAATGAAGTCTTTACTTGCAGTCAGAAATATAAGTGGAAATAGGACTGGGAGACTTTAGAGACTTTAGAGGCTTCTGGCTTCTCCAAAACTCAAGCCAGAGATCACAGTTCTCAGTATGCACATATTGGTGAGGGGCGTGAGGAGGACCAGTTGATGCTACAAATAAATTCTCTTGCAAAGGTAGCCTGTTGCTCGATAGAGGCCTAAATTTTGAGTGACTCCTGGATTTGAAATCTTTGCATTGTGTTGTCATCTCTGCACTTAATATCCTTTCATACTCTTGATGCTTGAACTGACAGCCCTAACCTGTTATCACTTGATAGTGCAGCTCCATGACATGAAATGTACAGCTAATTACAATGTACTCCACAGTGGCACATGACAGCAAGGATGCCAGCAGAAGACCCAGCCAAGCAAGAAGTTACTAGGTGCATTTAAGAGCTGCTTACCAGGACAGTTACAGTAGAAAAATGCTGTGTGTTTGTATGTATATATGTGTGTATGTACATATATGTGTGTGTATTATGCACATATGCAACAAAAACATACTTATACAGCATTTTTTATTTGGTTCTTTAGCTTTCAACGAAAACATATGGGTGAAAAAGACTGATCAATACATAAAATGAGCATTCAGCACACAGCACACAGAATCGATCTATTTGGCAGGGGACTGGTTCTCTTAATCTGACAGTCTTCTATTTTTAATAGAGAAATATCATTTAACCATTATTCTCTCTGCTGTGATTCCAAAACAAACCAATGAAACGATAGTGCAGGTCAAACCAATCACTTGGGCACTAAGTAGACCAGAAATTGATTATTTTACTTAGGTCAATAGGGTTTATATGTGGATAGTTTACTTCTCATTACCTCATTCTTTTGGGGGTTTTTTTTTTGGTCATAAAAGAGATGGAAATAGGACAAATGCTTGTGGTTGTGGAAAGAATGTCAATTCTTAAATATCTGGCATAAGACTATGGAAGAGCAAAGGCCATATTGTATATTGTATCTTTACGCAAGTTTACATCGTCACAAATTTATGTTTCTAACCATTTTACGTAGTGAGTTCCATACAACCAGCGCATAGTATTTGCGTTAGATACTGGATAGAGAATAAACGTGGCAGTCATTCACTAATTCAATCAACGCATGCTGATCATCAGCAGTATTTGAGGTATTATTATGCAGTTGAAATCTTCCTCTCTGTAGGTGTGTGCCGTGTATGAATTTTGTCCCCTTCCCATCTTACAGCGCGCCTGCTCTGTGGTGGGGTTAGAAGGGAAAAGAAATAGAATTATACCCCAAGAAGATAGAATATCACCTCTTAAACACAGACACATCATGGGAAAGATGGCAACTACTGCATTTCATTCCTGTTTTCACTCATTTGCCCAGAATAATTTCCCAGAGCTTCCAAGGAGCTGAGAGGCGTGATCCATGCCCACGTCACGTTACGTTACCTAACTCCCTGCCAAATCCAGAGGGTAATTCAGAGAATGAGACGTTCATTTTAGATTCTCGGTTAATGACAGTAGCAGACAGAGTTGCAGGTATATGGCGTTGGGGTTATATTTTAAAACTGAAAATCATTTCATCTTTGGAGTGTACAACGTTACTCACCTAAGTTATTACTTTCCCATTGGAAAAGTAACCCATCATTAAATTTTCGTACAAGGAGGAAAGTGTTTGCCTGCAGTTACACACAACTCATCATCACACTTTCTCATTACCGTACACGTCTCCTCCAATTTGGGGTCTCATTTTCCTTACAAACACAGCTTGAAAACCTTCCTCTTCGCCTACTTATTCCAGCAAATGATGACCTTTCGAGCCAAGAAAATAACTGTCACAGTGAAAAGGCATTTTTATTGATGTGAAGACCAGATTGTGGTTTAGCCCACAGCACTGCATTTCTTCCCTTTTAATAATTATAGTTTATTACCTGTGTAAATAGTGCTGAAATGGTGCTTAGTACATCCAGCTCAGGGACCAAAGCCATCTAAAAAATGTCTTGAATTATTGTAGTTTTCAAACGAATGCAAGGTAACTCAACCTATTCAGGTTTAATGTTCTATCTTCTGTTGTCTAGGCACATCTGAGAAGGATTGAGAGTTATTTTTTATTGCTGTTGTTGTTGTTTTAATTTAGTACATCTAATAACTTCCATTCCTTAGACACTGAATGTACAAGACAGCCCCTTCCATCAAGAAGCTCATGATCTGTGCAACTAAAGAGTAAAATAGAAAAGGCTCCTTGATAAAGCGAGCATGCTTACAGTTAAGGAAAGTTAAAAATGCCATGTGTTTGTTCCAGTCCTCTAATCATTGTCCCTATGTAAAATTATAGCTCCAGCGCTTAATTTTTCCGTCGTGGAAACCGACTTAGAAGAGGACTGTGTATAACATTGGTGTTGAGGAATGGGATTCATAGCCATATGTTATAGACACATTTTATTTGGTATCTATTGTCTATAGGTACTTTTTACACTATTCCGCACTGTGGAGTCCAACGCATGTGATAATCAGATATAGTAAAATGTGGGTTTTGGTATTTAATATTCACCAGAGATAAAAGTGTAATTTAATTTATGCATGCTTACTGCTTTCTTTCCTCCAGGCTCTTTTCTCCTTTTCGTTTAAGAAACATGGAGTAAATACCAAATTTATTCTGAAACAGCCAGAAGAGGCTTTATTTATCTTTTTTTTTTTTTTTTTTTACAAACGTGATGGTAAAATGTCCCTTTTGTGAATATTTTCAGTATAACCAATAGACAAAATAATTCTGTTAAAAAGTAATCTGTGCAGTCAGACAAATTTACACGCTCCATCGCCAGTGAATACATTATTTTTATTCACTGTAGAATTATGTGTGTGATTTCAAGGCAGACTATTAAAAGTTTCCTTTGGAGTGAAAAGTTCCGAGTCTGGGGTGGGTTTTCGTGGTGTAACACACAGCGTGTTCTTTTTTTTTTTTTTTTGATTTGGTCACAATTGGCTGAAAGTCAATTACTTTGAATTTAGGCAACTTATGTTTGTAACACATCTAGACAGGGTGAATTTTAAAAATGACTACAATATTCAGAATGTCCCTAAACATGCTCACAGTTGAGCTCACTTTGGTATTTTAGATTTGCAGGAAATGAAGGGCAGAAATGATTATATATTTCCAACTCACATATCAGCCGATCTCTGAAAAATGTGAAACACCTTCTGTCTCTAAAATGATCTTGTAGTGTGTATGTCAATCCAAGAGGGAGTTCCCACAATGGGCTGGACGGGTCTAAATATTATCCTGGACGAGGGCAGACTTGTTGATTGGTGGCCCTGGAAAGAGAGTAGTAAAAGGTTAGGAAAGCTGGGAAGGATTGAGGCCCAGGGTCTTTTTAGGGGGATGGGCAATGGATGAAGAAGAAAAAGCCGGTGAGGCACAGTGACCGACAGTGCAATTTCTCATTAAAAATTGGCTAAAACAATGAATGAGACAGTCAAACACCGGGTTAGTCCTCATTTGCGTCATTTGGATAATAGACCTCTGAAATGAATTGACTCTCTGGCTCCAATTTTGTCAACCAAAACCTTTCAATTCTCCCCCTGGTGGTACTAAGCTAGGCTGCGGAGCTCAGCTGGACATTATGCTTTTGTGTGCAAATAAAATTTGCTTTTATTTTTTAATGGATTTTGTTCTTTGTGATTGATGTGACCTCCTTCAGCTGGTGGCATGAAGAGGTAGGATTAATTTGGTGCGGATCCAAAGGAGGGTAGATTGAAGGTATTTTCTTCCTTCTGTTTTTAATTACTGCCCCATGTTTTCAGATCTTGAAAGATATGCCTGAAGGAGTAACAGAAGAGATGCTCACTTGATAGAGAGGTTTATTCTAACCCTATCAGCTGTCAAATTCACAACCTTGGAATTTAAGTGTGCTTTTGTTAATGAGTTTTTCTTGAACCTGTGAATCTGTCAGTTGTCTCTCTCTTCTACAGTGACCTATTTAGTGTGATAAAATATATGTATAATCTTCATTAAATAAGTTGTCCATCACCATGTAAAGGGTCCCACTAGTCCCTGGCATATATCTTTTGCCTAGCCGCGGTGTTCAGCTTAGGACCTACCAAGGATGCTTTGCCAATTCTTATTTACCCAAGACCCCCCCATTTTTTAAATTAATTTTTATTGGAGTGTAGTTGATTTACAATGTTGTATTAGTTTATGCTGTACAGTGAAGTGAATCAGTTATATATATACATATATCCACTCCTTTTAAGATTTGTTTCCCATATAAGACATTACAGAGTATTGAGTAGAGCTCCCTGTGCTATAGAGTAGGTCCTTATTAGCAAGACCCCCCATTTTAAGCATCCTCCTATTGCTGCCTATTTATTTGAACCCTCCTTATGCTTCAAAGTCCAGCTGAAATTCTGTCCTTGAAGCCTTTCCTCTCACCCTGGTCCAAAGAGCCAGCGTTTAGAGAATGCCAGTGATCTCCACCTGCGTTAGGTCCTTGTATTCCTGCAAGAAAGCTGGGGCTTCCCTGGTGGCGCAGTGGTTGAGAGTCCGCCTGCCGATGCGGGGGACGCGGGTTCGTGCCCCGGTCCGGGAAGATCCCACATGCCGTGGAGTGGCTGGGCCCGTGAGCCATGGCCGCTGGGCCTGCGCGTCCGGACCCTGTGCTCCGCAACGGGAGAGGCCACAGCAGTGAGAGAACCGCGTACCGCAAAAAAAAAAAAAAAAAAAAAAAAAAAGCTGGTTATGAGACAGGATAGAGCACTGGATAGCGATTCATGAGTCTGACTGGGCAAGTTATTTACTTTCTCTGAGTCCTAGTTTTATCTTATGTAAAATGGAGATAATCAAAATACAACCTTCTACAACCCTTTAGCATTGTTCTGAGGGTTAACTAAAATGGCATCTGTAAGGGTTTGCTGAGTATACACAGTCAGCACCAGGCAAATGTTTATCACTCCCAATCCTCAGAGGGGTCCCTGGAAGGTAGGAATCACTACTGTCTTTGGCAGCCAGTAAGTGGAGGAACTGGAAATTAGATTGAAATTTGTTGGGCAAGAAAATCCAGGCTCTTCTTTATTTCCCGTATCTTTCCCTCATCTAAGTTCCTAAAATACTGATCTGTAGCAAATTTAGCTTTATTCTAAACTATATTCTGGTGTAATTTACATGTATGCCCTGTTTCCCCAACTATATTGCCACTGATGTAAGAATAGGCACAATTTTGTAGTTTATACCTAGTAAAATGGTCTCCACAAAAATGAATTAATTTGTTGCTTAGTCAGCAGGATTTGTGTTTGTAGGGGGTTTTTTTTTGTTTGTTTGTTTTGTTTTTTTGGTAATTGTGTGGTTGATTGACATATAGAAATAAATACGTAAATACACCTACTTTATAAGTATGAAAGAAATGCAGTACAAATTTTGGTTCACCTTCCTCCTAGAAAGAAGAAGGCTGCTTCCTTGGTTATTCTTCTCTATTTAGCATCCAGAAGTTTATTTGTCAATAGATGTTTATCGAGAAATATATTATTAACTTCAGATCATGCTGGCCACAGACACCTTCTTCTTTATTATAATATGCAGCTTCCAGTTTTGGTTTTGTTTCGATGTTAATAATTTAGCTATATCATAGACTGATAGGTTGAAGATTCACAGAGGAGAAGGTATAAGCAGGGAGAATTGGCCCATTTTGAGAAAGGCCCTGGGGGTCCTTTAATTGCTCATGTTTTGAATTACAGTGAAGAAAACCTGTGATGGCTACTATGGACAGAAATCACCTCTTTGTGGCATCGTAGATTTCAGATATTTGACTCAGTCCTTACAAGGGAAGTTCATACCATCCCATTTTAAAATATTAGATTTAAAATCATGAATGAACCTTTGAATTAAATGAAATAGAAATTCAAAGGAGAGAATTATCCTTAAAAAAACTGGAAACAAAGACTAGACGAACTCCAAACATTGGGCAAAAGTACAAGAATACTAGAGCATTTAGTTTCATTACTTAGGTTATAATTTATGCGCAGCCAGTACACTGTGTATGGTTTACTATTCAAAATGCAATCAAGTCATCTTTGTTTGATAGATTGGTATTTTGAGTTTTCATAACAAAAGCTTTTCTAGGCGCTAATGCATGGCTCCCTTCCGACTTGGTATTTGAAACCAGAAAGTGGGATATCTTGTAAATACAACACAGTCTTCTCTAGGGTGCTCCCGGGGGCCTTCATGGATCGTCTGAAATGAAAATCATCTCCCAGGCCAGGAGGGAATGACGAAGAAGTACTCTTGGCTTTGGCATCTGGTAATGTTGACCTCCGTTTACCTGGATAGAGATTACCCTTCGAGCACCGTCAAGGACTTCTGAAATCGCGGAAATGCATGTTTGGATCACTTTCAAAGTGCCTCTGTGCGGAGACCATTACTCTGCATGGAAACTCTCAGGGATAGGGAAACAAGAAAATCCATTCAGAACACATGGGAAGGTCTTGTTCCTTGTGAAATGAATGCCCACAAGAGATATAAGAAAAAAAAAATCTGAATAAGGCTTTTATTCTTCTTCTTGTCACTGTTCAGCTGTGATAGGTTTCAAATGTTTCAACTCCTAAATTGGGAATAAGTGCCTACCTAATAGATTATTATCGGGAAATAGGAAAATAAAGTGTCTAACGCTGTCCTTGGCATGCAGCATGCCTCCTATAATTTGCAGTTCCCTTCCTGTCCCATGGAAAGTCCATCACATTGGTCAACGGTTACTGTGTCTGCACAGCAGCAAATCCTACATCAGAAAGTAATAAATCAAAACACATGACTAGTCGCCTTTAATGGATCTGCTTCATTTCACATCTCAGCAAAATGTTTATTTCAAATTAATGTGTCCTGACATAAGGAGGGGGTGTTTTCAGCCCAAATATTTAATTTGCAGCTGTCTCATGATTGATACGTTGTCAGAGGGCCATGTGTAAATGATTGCGCTGGTGACAGGCTACTGAAGATAAGGGATTTAAAGTGGGCTGTTAAATCTAAGACTGGTAGCTAGCTTCCCTATGTCCCTCTCCTGGCTCATTTGATCTTCATAATCTCTCAACTTGTTGGCCAATGAAAGAAGCCCATTGTATCTTTTCTTACTACTGGTAGTCATATAGAAAGAACTGAAGAAAGGAACAATTAGTTGGAATTTAAATAAACATATTATAGTTTAAGTTTTTGACTTTGTAGGATGGCAGATTTGGTCTTTTGAGAGTTTGACAGCCAGCGCAGGTAACTCTGCTTAGTTTTTCTTTTTCTTTCATGCTTTTTAAAAAGTTCTTTTTTCTTTTCTTTTTCTTTTTCCTCATCCTATATCATTAAAACAACCTGAACACTAACTCAGCAGAGAGAAGAGTTTAAAGAAAAATAGCAAATTTGGTGGATGTGTGCCCTAAAGAAATGAACTCTTAACTAATTCTTTTTTTTAATTTTTTTTAATTTTTTTTAACTAATTCTTAATCAAGGCACTATTTCATCTCATTTAACTCTTACCCCAATTAATCAGCATTAGGTACATATTAATATTCCAACTCTACAGAAGAAAAAGCCATGGCAGAAGTTAAACAATGTATGCTCAAGGTCAGACAATTTGCACGTGAGACAAATAGCATTCAGACTTGAGCCTAAGCCTAAATACAGTGTCCTTTTACTACAACTGCCCTAACTGAACTAAATCATGTTTACTGTGAGTCAGAGAAAGACTAATACTTAGAACAATGAAAATTGATCATTCAGTAATCAGCTCAGATTGAAATTTTCAGATTCATTCAAACAACAAATATTTCTGGGAAATCATTTCTTCATTTCTTCAGAATTATGTAGCCTCGGGGGCCTCACTGATTTCATAGTATATTCAAGGACACTTGATACTGTAAGGCAGCTACAGATTCCCAAATCTGTTGGGAACTTTAATCACAGATTGCTTTCAGGGAGCTTGTACAAATCCTGAAGATGAAAATAATTAAACTGCATTAAGATTCCATTCCAACATATGACTCAGCAGCCTCTATTTCTATATGAATATTAATAATGTTTCATGGAATAACAGATGTTCATTTTTCACATCTTTTCTTTTTCTGGCATAGTTTTTATTGGTCAAATTAGTAAACAAAAATGTATAGTTTTCCATTTGCTTATTTACTAATTTTGATCTCCTGTTAATTCTTTTGCGTTTTATTTATCTATATCTTGTATTCAGAATTATAGAGATCCAATTACTGTTCTCAAAAATCAGTGTGTAAGAGAAAATATGTTGTTGTTTGGTGCATTTTTTAATGTGCTATTTGAAGACCATGGTCTGGTCTATATTTTACCAAGCTCATCTTGGAATTTTTGCTTGAAAAGGGCATTTGTGGCCAAATGATAATCCCCATTGGAAAAATTAAGCTTCATACTCAGTTGCAGTGACTCCCAAAGGTGGATGTCCATCTACAATCCCAATTTACAATTTCATTTTAGTTCTCTAAGATGGAATTCACCCTTCATCTATTATCTGCTTTTATGCAGGTAAGGCTGCTTTCTCTACAGCTTACAGACAGAAGGCTTATTGTCCTGTTTCACCTGTTTTTAATAAAAATATGGGGAATTCCTTGGTGGTCCAGTGGTTAGGACTCCACACTTTCACTGCAGGGAGCCCGGGTTCGATCCCTGGTTGAGGAACTAAGATCCCGCAAGCCACACAACGTGGCCAGAAAATAAAAATAAATAAATAGATAAAATAAAATTATGAAAACAGATCCCATCCTCATTATTGAATATAGAACAACCTTCTCTAATGTCAGATATATGTGACTTTGTTATGCCATTTTAAAAAATTTAGCTAGATTCTTTAGAGTTGCATTGGAGTTACTGCATAATCCAAATTGTTTCAGCTATTTATTCTCATGGTAAAATGATGATTGGCTCTAAACACAATTTGGGGGGAATTAGGCAGAGCTAGTGTGAGACCATCCCTCAGGAAGGTTAAAGCCAGAAGTGACTGCTTTCATATTCACATTCTCAATCTCTAAACATCTTTCATTTGGAAATTGGCTCTAGCCCTGTCACAGACTCCTCTTTAAATTAAAGTAACACAGGCCCCGATCTGACCCTTAAATTCATGCTGTTCTCAGCAACGGTTTGTAACCTACAGACCTAACATTCTAAAAGCAACCGAGCTTAAGCAGTAATATCCTTCTCTCCTCTGCAGGCAGCCATTCTTCTTTCCCTGTCCATAGTATTAAATCTTATGAAAATAAAACCAACTTGATGTATCAAAATAAGGGACACACATACACACACACACACATGCATCTGCCCAGAAACACAGACACCTAGAAACTCCAGCTTAAAAGTATCCTTAAAAATCTTTTGGTTCAAAGTCCCAGCTATGTGATGATTGATAGCATCCATCTAAGTGCTTAAATAGGATGCGTGATGAGAAAACCCATTTCATCTAAGGGTACTATTGTAAGTTCTTTTTAAAATTATTTTTTAATTCTTATCATTTTTAAATTTTTTAATTTAATGTTCTTTCTAATGTTGCCCAGAAAAAAAAAAATCTCTCTCTTTTTAGATTCTACTCATTGGTCCTAGTTTACTCCTTTGAGACAAGATATTGACGGTTCTCCTGTACCGTCGGAGTCTTCTCTAGGTCAATCGTCCCTAGTTCTTTTGAATATAAGACAACTTCTGATTCTCTCCTTCATAATGGACAATCTCATTTGAAGGTTTTTGCAGTTCCATGGCCCCTTAGAAAGTTTGATAGTCACTCTCACACACTGCAGGTGGGATAGGGAAATAGGCATAAAATTCCTGGAGGACCATTCGGCAATATATAACAAAAAGATTTTAAAATGTGCTTACTCTTTTTTTTTTTTTTTTTTTTGTGGTATGCGGGCCTCCCTCTGTTGTGGCTTCTCCCGTTGCGGAGCACAGGCTCCGGACGCGCAAGCTCAGCGGCCATGGCTCACGGGCCCAGCCGCTCCGCGGCATGTGGGATCCTCCCAGACCGGGGCGCGAACCCGGTTCCCCTGATCGGCAGGCGGACGCGCAACCACTGTGCCACCAGGGAAGCCCCTGTGCTTACTCTTTGATTAAGCAATTTCTCTTGTAGGAACTTAGTGTAGAAAAATATTGAGAGGTAGAAGGTTCATACACATGATATGGAACACAACATTAATAATAACATCAATAATAATAATAATGAAAACTTGGAAAAACTGAATTATCCAAAACTAACGAGTGAATTAAATCATCAGAGGTTAATGGCACCAAGGGGTAGACTGAAAATACATGTTCATACCTTCTTCATAATAATTTATTAAAATATAAATCCATAACAGCAGAACTAAACAGTAGGGAGGAGTCTCTGAACGGTTGAAAGAGCTTAACAAATTTCTAAATGTATCCATCGGGATCCAAACAGAGAAATAGTAGGAAGTATATATTAAGAGCTTTAGTGCAAGGAATTGGCTTACATGACTGTCCGGGCTCACTAGGCAGCTGCAAAATCCACAGGCCAGGCTGCCAGGAAGGGCGGATGGAACTCTCAGGTAGGGGCTGAGCAGCTGTCAACAGGTGGAATACCTTCTTTCTCAAAGAAGCCCCAGCTTTGCCATAGGCCTTTCAACTAATTGAATTGGGACCACGCAGATTATCTGGGATAATCTGCCTTATTTAAAGTCAACTGATTGGGGACTTTAAATCTCATCTACAAATACCTTCAGAAACAACTGCTCTATTAGTGTTTGATTGAATAACTGGGAAGCGTAGCCAAGCCAAATTGACACATAAAGCTGACTATTACACCAGAAGATAGACAATGCATGGCAGAACGTTTTCTGATAAATCAGAGAGGAAGAAGTCCCAGCATGTATAATACAGTGACAGGGCCACAGCAGAGGAGGGAGCCTGGCAGAACCCCAGGGACAGTTTTTAGGCGGGACTGGGAAGTGAGGCAGAAAAGTAGATATTTACTGAAGGTCTATTGATTTCCCCACATCTTTCTTCCTTGTGCTCTTGTACGATATCATACAACTAACCTTTAAAGCTGAGTGGAAAATTGCAGAGTTTTTCTGTAAGGAAGCAGAACTAACATCTGGGAAGAATTAGAACATAGGTGTTGGCAGACGAGAGTAAAGCCTGCATCATTTGGCGTTGAGAAGAGGCCCCTAGCCTGACAGTGAGCTCAAGATCTGCTCACATCAAACCAAAACATAATGAACAAGTGCAGTCCACGGACGCAGACACACCTCTCAGGCAGCCCCTCTGTTTCCTCGTCCTTAAATATAAGTGGCCAGTCAAAATCTTTAGGCACTTGAGGAAGAATGCAGCATTTAAAAAAAGAGAAAAGGGAAAAAAGCACGATGGAAAAACTGCCCCAGAAAAAACCATAATATTCAAGATGTACAACAACTATTATATTCAGAGAGATTTGAGAAGATGATACATTCATAAAACAAGAAGAAGATAACATGAACAAGAGAAAGAGACCAAAAGAAGTCCCTCAGAAATTAATATGTGTGTATGTGTGTAAAAAAGAGGAAAATATATGGCCACAATAATAAAAGTAATAGTAATAGAAAAATATGAGCTAAAATATTAGAGACATTAAAATCAACCCATGCATTCCAACATATGACAATTAAAAGTTCCACCAAAAGAGAAGAGAAATTACAGCCAGAGAAACTAGAAAAGAGCCAGTGCAAGAACATTTTTAGAGCTAATGGAAGACAAGATTCTTCCATTTAAAAGTTTCCACTGAGTGTTGAATAGGACAAATGAGATAACACCAGAGTTAGACACATCCATGTGAAATTTTAGAACACCAAAAGTAAAGAAAATATCCTTAAAGTTTCCAGAAAAAGAGAAAATTTAAACAAAATAAATCTAACCTCTGAAAGAGGTCTCCTCAGCAGCAATACCTGCTTGAAGACAATGGTACAGTGCCTTTAAACTAAAACTGTAAGGGGAAATAGTTTTGATCACAGAATTCTACCAGCCAGGGGTTATTTTTGGATGGTGGAGTGATGGGTTATTTCATTTGTTTTTGGAGTATTTTTATATTCTACTCTAATATTCTCCAGAGACTGGCATAATATATTTTTATACATTTAAAAATGTGATTCACAGAAGCAAACACAAAATACCAGATACAGCTAATCATTGATTAATAGTGCAGGTTTATTACATAACTCCTTTTAAATAATTTACTTCTCCTGACCAGTGGGCTAAGATTGCATTAGCCCTTTTGGTGACAATAGTTTTTGTGGAATCCTATTGAACTTATTGGCAGTTTAAGCCCCTAAACTGTTTTTCATTTCTGTATCCTTAAAACATATCATATCTCCCTTGCTCAGGACCTCAGCATTTATTTCTCATTTGTTTGTTTGTAGTTATGTCCAAAGCTTTGCATTATCCCTTTTCAATTCTTTTTATTCGAACAAGCCCATCATGTACGTTGTCAACATTTTTGCAGATGCTGATTTTTATCTTAACCTATGAAACCTAAACTAATAAATCTGTTGTTCCTAAAGCTAAAGAAAGAACTTGAATATTTTGCTTGTCATCCTACTATATCTGGGTCTGTGTAGGAGAGGAGGAAAAATTATCCACTGTAGAGAAGAAGAAGCCTTCTTCTGGCTTCTTCCTAGCTCCATAGGGACTGCTTGTCACACTGGAAAAGGTCATTTGCAAAATCGTTTCTTTTTGGCCTAAAATAGGTGACATACTTCCCGTAGAGCGAATGGTTCACTCTTATTTCATTGGGTTTAATCGTTAGGCTAGATAATGACTTAATGGGTATAAACTCCTTATTTGTATATGGCAAGGGCCCTGGGACATCCGGGTCTCATTTAGTTCATCCAAAGAAACAATCCAACCAGTGGAAATTCATCTTCTGGAATGACATGGTCACGATTTAAGGGGGGAATTGTTTACTCACAGAGTTGTTTTGATCATCATAATAAGCAGAACAATTTTATTTTAGCTGATTTGGGGAGAAGAAACATGTTGGATAATAATCAGATGTTTTAAATAGCTGGTTGATCTATCAATCAAAATTTCCATCTAACAAAAGAAGTACTATTCTTCTTTTCTCAATTAAATTCTGGAGCCTCAGTTACCAAAGTCACAACATTTCTATTATGACAACTGGCATGGCGTATTATTAAAACCAGCCTTTCACTTTGTTTTCATTTCATCTACGACACTTGTGCAATTTGAGACAGGTGAAATGTTAATTACTGGTCTGAAGATGTAGAGAATCACTAATCAAATAATGTGGTAGCTCACTGAGATTCTACATTATGTACAGACAAATCCCAATTATGGTATTTAAGAATAAAATTAGAAGAGGCTGGATTTTAAATAACTATTGGAAGTGGTTAAATAAACATATTTAACTTGCCTTAATTTTTTTTTTTCTGGGTACAAAAATAAAATGCAACAGTACAAAACTCACAGAGCTGGGAAGAAAAGTCAGTCAAAATTTAATACTCAAACAAGTTACCGTATTCTGGGTACTTGGTGGACTTAAAAAGGAGTCTCCATGATCCAATTGTTTATAATTTAATGAGGAAGACAAAAAAAATGTAAGAATTACATATAAGCAAAAGGGTATTAGGAAAACAATACATAGTATGGACACTGGATGGAAGGGAAGAGGCTGGATCAAGGTGATCAATGGAATTCACCGGGGACAGAAAGAGGATGTGATGAGGGAGATGAGAGGAGCAGTAAGCATGGCTGTGCAGAATCTATGGAATTCAATATCTAGGTGAAGTCAATTAGAGGCAATATTTGTTGTTTGCTCCACGTTAGCTGTGGGGAGGAATCATAGTTGCAGATGAGACCATTAAAGAACATGTGGTCCATTCCTCTTTGGTCAAAAGCTGTCTGCAATCATCCCAGTAAGATGATGCAAAAGGCATCTGATAGGGATTTTTCTGCCTTTATTCATAGTCTTTAGGGCCTTTTAGACAGACTATTATGGTGTTTTCATATCCAGGATGGCCCTTTGGGGACAATATTCCCATGTAGTTCAGTTGGCACTTTTTAAAGGAAATACTGTCAATGTATGTACAAATGAGCCAAATCAATAATATTAACCAATTAGACATATTCCTACCTTGCTTTGAAAGTCTAATGTTGGAACCATCAGGGTGCAATGAGAATTGCCCATACCTTTCTGGCTGATACCAACTTGGGCATCAGCATGGCTCTATCAAACCTACTGCCCAATTCTCTACTGAAAACCTACAAAACAAATCACTTGCTTATATATACAGAACAAAGAAACTTTGGAGGGTTCAGCATTTTAATTTCAGAAAGTGTCCCAAGAGAAAAAATACTAAGATCATTGGATTTACATCTCTTTAAGGGGCTTTTAAATATCTCCCAAGAATTACCATGAGTATTTGAGTTCACAAGACATTCTAGCTGGACATGGAACAAAGGGACTGAGAGATGAAGGGGGTAAGTGACCGGGGCAAGTCCATCAAATTCTGTGAGCCTCAGTTTGCACAGTAGGAATGGTATACTGGAAAGTGTTTTTAAACTATAAAATTTAATAGAGCATTAGGTGCTATTCTGTGGTTATTTTCTGCTCTATAACTTTGAGCTACCTCATTCAACTATCCTGAGACTTCTTTCTTTGTCCAATAAAATGGTTGAACTAGAGGATCTCCAAGTCCTGGTTTAAAACATTCATGTATATTGGACATATTTGCTCTCTGAATTGCTTCCATTAATGTTAAAATCAAATTCTAATACCGGGCATAATTCTGTTACCAGGAAGAGTTTCTGCTTCCAAATAGCAAACCATGTATATCTATGACACAGCTTCCACTAAAGACTAACTTTCCTAAATGATCTGTTGACATTGGCATTGCCTATCACTGAGGCTTTCCCTGGGCTTAAGAACTGTATTTAACAAATGGCATTGGGAACTTCTAGCATTAACCCGGGAAGCAGCTCTGCTCCTCTGCATTTGTTAAGGTTGTGAGAAGAGTAAGCAACCCGTAATTTTCTGGTGCATCCTAATTAAAAATGGAGAATGAAAATAATGGTATGCTCTCATCAGAGGCACTTAGCCTGATTGAGCGCTTGCTTTTTGTTCCGCATAAAATCGCTGCAAATATTTTCATGTGTCTGAATGGGGATAACAAAGGAAATGCAGGGCTTCCCTGGTGGCGCGGTGGTTGAGAGTCCGCCTGCCGATGCAGGGGAGCCGGGTTCGCGCCCCGGTCTGGGGGGATCCCGCATGCCGCGGGGCGGCTGGGCCCGTGGGCCATGGCCGCTGGGCCTGCGCGTCCGGAGCCTGTGCTCCGCGACGGGAGGGGCCGCGGCGGTGAGAGGCCCGCGTACCGCAAAAAAACAAACAAACAAACAAAAAAAAAAAACAAAGGAAATGCAGCAAATTCATAGGCATCAGTATTCGCACTACTTCCTGATAATCTCTCCCTTATGTTCTGTTTGCTGGATTTGTTGGGATGACTTACTTCACTACTGGGGCACTTAACAAAGGATGCTAGATGTCTCCTGTTATTAAAACAAACAAACAAACAAAAACTTGGCTTAAACACGTTGGTGTCCGTCCCTGTCCTCACAGTAGTTCTAAGGTGGCACTTCTAATTAGCCCTGAGTATCTCAGGCAACTCCACGATCTGCCCTGAAGCAAATAGAGGTCAGTGGGTTATAATATCAGCAGACAGCAAGCTCTGTCTCTGGTCAACATTACCCAGATCAGATGGGATTCTGCACCAGGTATTTTCGAGACTAAATCCCAACCTGGAAGTCTTTTGGTTCTCTGTGCATGATCTGGATCTTGTCTGGATGGTTTCCAGGACTCATTCCCAAGCTGGCCCGCCCTAGTCCTCTTGCTGAGGACAAACGTCAGCAGTTAGATGGGGCAAGTGGATGTGGACGTCTCAAGTGGAAAGAAAATTATAGATTAATGCTATCATTTGATCAAGAGCAAAGACCAGAAATTAAAATTATTGACTCTATCTAGAAGCAGTAAACTTCAGTTCCTGTATTGGAATTAAGATGCTACTCAGGAATTGAGTGCTCTGGGGCCTGGGCTTACAAGCAGGCTGAGGAGGAAAGCAGCTCCAGGCCATCTGAAGAGTCAACCTCGTGGCGCTTAGCAGAGAAGCAGCCACGTGTGAGGGAGCAGGATGGAAACTCTCAGAACCGGGACACCAGGCCTCAGGGAGATTTGCGTCACGGGACTGGAAAAGTGAGAAATTCTCCCAAGTTCCTACGTATCTGAACCTGCGACTAAACTTGATAGGCACCCTCAGGTGTCTATCAGAGATGGGAAGGGAGCTGTTAAGGGTCCAGGTTGCCTGGGACCCCATATGGGTGCTGTCTGACCTTTTTTCAGAAACTGTTAAAGCAAATAAATTTGTGAAAAGACCCTGTTAGGGCATTATAAAATAGACATTATTTTTTTAAAGCAATTGTAGGTTCATAAAAAAATTAAGTGAAAAGAACAGAGATTTCCCACGTAACCCCTGCCCGCACACATGCATAGCTGCCTCCGCTGTCAACATTAACCACCAGGGTGGGACATTTATTACGACAGATGAACCTACATCATCATGTCACTATCCCCTGAAGTCCGTGGTCTACATTAGCATTCACTCTTGGTGTTGTACATTCTATGAGTTTGGACAAATGTATAATGTCATGTACCCACTATTACAGTATCATACAGAATAGTCTCACTGCCCTAAAATCCTCTGTGCTTTGCCTGTTTATCCCGCCTTCCCCCCAGCTTCTTAGGATTTTTTTAAATTGCATATGAACCAATGTAAGTATAACTTTTAGAAAGACAAAAGTAGCCAAAATAATGACTCAGGTTAACTCTTCTGTCAGTGTGAATTTTTTACTCAAACTCTTCCAGGTGATATCATTCATGGAATCCTGTGCAATTTAGCAAATTTTCCATGTCTGGAATCAGAAGTTCCATAAGGGTGCCACAAAAAGACGCTAGAGCCCACTTGGCCATCCCAGCCTCTCACAGCTCCTCTCTTGCACCCAGATCTTGATGGCCCTTCCACGGGCCCACATCTGAAACCGAAAGGTGGGTGGCTTCCGGCTCAAGCCTCATAATCCTCTCCATGACTCACGTCCTCAGGGATCTGCTTTGTGTATTCTTTCCCCAAAGCAAGCCTTTGCCTGCGGCACGTGAGGAACCTAACAGTTGGGCAGAAAAGCAGCCTGCGTGGGCTCCAGCAATTCATTCCAGCCCCTCTCTCTCCTTCTACTTGTGATCTGCACACCTGCCCAGGTGACCACGATCTCATCAAATCTCCAGCTGGAGGTGCCATCATTAAACTCTTGCTTACTTCACCCAAAGGAAGATGACAGTAACTTCTCCCTGGCTCCTGCTTCTTTTTCGTCTTTTTTCCATAGATATCTGGTTAGTTCTCTACAAGTGTTTGCCAAATCCAGGCTCATCTAGGTATCTTTTTTCTTTTTGGAATAATCCATTGGTTCCTTTCCTTGTGGCACTTTTCCACAAAATATAATGAGCCGTCTTTTTAACTCTTTACAAATAAGGAAATTTACTTCTTTGTAGTACATCCATCCCCAAAGAGCAAAAAGGAAATGAGCACGTTTCTCTTCACCCGGGATCATCCCCCCAAAAACTGAGCAGGCAGCCCCTGGAAGCTGTGTTCGGGTCGTGTGTTACACCCAGAGCTGGACTGAGGGACAGGCAGAGCTGTTAGCAGCCTGGGTCTTCAAACAAAAAGGTGTGGAAAAAAAAAATCTCTGGGAGCTAAAACATCAGTGCAAATATAATAGCAAGGAAAAATCTTATATTTAGCAGGCAAAATACTGTGTAGGTTCAGAAATATAGGTGCTGAGTTAAATGGGTGATACTGAGGCTCTCAAGAGGCAGGCTTTGATAACAACTAGTGGTCAAGTAAATTTCTTCTCAGAACAGTGGGTCCGTGTGACTGGAGGGCTTTTGTTTTCCAGGGCTGGGGGTTATGCAACAGTCTGTCTCTCCCACACACACACAAAAATTTTTTTTTTAACGAAGATGTTGGGGGTAGGAGTTTATTAATTAATTTATTTATTTTTGCTGTGTTGGGTCTTCGTTTCTGTGCGAGGGCTTTCTCTAGTTGTGGCGAGCGGGGGCCACTCCTCATCGCGGTACGCGGGCCTCTCGCTATCGCGGCCTCTCTTGTTGCAGAGCACAGGCTCCAGACGCGCAGGCTCAGTAGTTGTGGCTCACGGGACTAGTTGCTCCGCGGCGTGTGGGATCTTCCCAGACCAGGGCTCGAACCTGTGTCCCCTGCATTGGCAGGCGGATTCTTAACCACTGTGCCACCAGGGAAGCCCCCCAAAATATTTTTTATTTGTTTTCTTGGGGCAGTTTTTGGGGCAATGCCCAATGAAGGGCATTCCAGATGGGCTTTAAGTTAGTTTAGAGGAGTAGCAAATTATTAACCTGCTCAGAGTACCCACATGGCTGTGTAGTTCTTGCAGCGCCAACAGATAATCTTCCTTCTCTCTCCCACCCTTGCCACTTTTAGGCAGTGGAGAGATGCTGAAATCTTCCCTGAACAGCAGTTCTCAAACTTCACTTTGCATTAGAACCACCAGAGTAGCTTTAAAGAAAAAAAAAAAAAATTTGATTCCTGAGCTCCACTTCAGTTCTACTGTATCAGTATCTCTAGAGGTGGGACCCAGGAATCTTCCTGAGCCAAAAAGCTGACACTGGAGAACTACTGCAGCCGACTGTGGCAGTGCTTCATGTTGGCCATGCCTCCTCTGGCTTCTACATACGTGTACTGGGAGCCAGACACCCTGGATGCTTCCTCCTTTGTGCTCTGCATGTTCAGCTCATATGAGGAGCCCTGACAATCCCAGGGCTCATGTCCGCATAGGAAGGATGTAGGAAGAATCCAGAATTTGTTTATTTCACTCTCTTCTCCTCTCCCTATAGAGAGCCAACCTAAGCAGGCAGTGAAAAACAAAGGAAAGTCCTCTGAATGGAAGGTCCTCTGAATGCAAAACAGTTGATAGTAAACCATCTCAGGCCCTCTATTGACCATTAATGATCTAAATGAAGAAGTTGAGTTAGTGAGGTTTGCTGATGGCATAATCATCATCAGTCAATAAGAGCTGCAAAGGAATAAGGGCATTCCAGATGGGCTTTAAAGTTAGGAAATCTAATGAAATAACTCCTGGGGATATTGGATTTGTGAACCTTTCAGCCAGCCTGCAGAAAGACACTAAGCCTTGGTGTCATGAGTTCAAGAAAACAGCAGTCAGAAATCATTGACCTGTTCCCTACTTCACAGTATGTTTGTGGAAAATGAATAAACATTGCACTTAGAAGTCACTTTACATTTTTTTCCATAATTATCTGAGACCAGCTCATGACTGGATTCAGTTTCTGAAAAACATGAGGCCATGTAAAAGTCTGGACCTCATATTTGCAGCACGTAACATGAAATTTTCAATAGTAATATTCCGACTTCCCAAGGCGTGATCAGTCTAATTTGAGAACGCACCAGTGTCTTTCTCTGGCCTCTGTTAGGCTAATTGTCTCACTGAGGAAGGTCAGAAAAATAATGATGCAGTAATGTTCAATTTGCTAATATATCCTTCACTTATTTTCTTATCGCCAATAACACTATCCTCTCTCTTTTCCTTCTTCAGACGGCCCCTGCCCTCTCTATACACATAGGTCAGGCTTTTATTTAACTAAGCAGCTTTCATACACAGCCCAGAGACTGATTCTCTTCAGAGAGATGTGGGTCTCCAAGGGAGAATAGCCCAGTGGTGTGGGACCCAAGGGTCCTGGTCAGACCACACCAACTGAGCTGGGGGGATGTGATCACTCCTTCAACTCATTTATGGAGCAGTTCTCCAGCATTGCCACAAAGATGCAAAATGATATGCCTATCAATGAGGGACAAGGGAATGGAAAGGCAATTTTACAAAGTAGATGCTGTTCAGTTGTTGATAGGATGAAAGAAAGGATAGGAGAAAAAATAATGTTTGACTACCCATCCCCCCACCCTTTTCCTAAAAACTGTCTTTTCATCACCACCCTCTTTCTGTGTGTCTCCCTCTTACGTTCTCTCTTTCTCAAACTCACACATACGAGCACACATGCACATGTGTACAGTTTCTTTCAGTGAAAGCATTTTATCTTATTCATCTTTGTATCCCTGGAAACTTTCCCAATGGTAAGTGCTATAGACTAGATGTTTGTGATTCCCCCAAATTTTGTTTGTTGAGGCCTTAACCCCCAGTGTGATGGTATTTGGAGATGGGGTTTCTGGGAGTTAAATAGGTCATGAGGGTGGAACCCTCAGGAATGGAATTTGTGCCCTTATAAGAAGAGCAAGGAGAGAGATGGATTTTATGCAAGCGAACAGCAAGAAGGTGGCTATTTGTAAACTAGGACGAGGGTCCTCACCGAGACCCTGACCATGCTGGCACCCTGATCTCAGACTTCCGGCCTCCAGAACTGTGAGAAATAAATGTTTGTTGTTTAAGCCACCCACTCTATGGTATTTTGTTATAGCAGCCTGAGCTAAGATAGTAAGCAATAAATAAATGTCAAATAGATGACTCAAGGTGAAGCATTTTAAGATACTGTTTAATTTTAATATCTATGTGAACCGGTAAATTGAAAGAGCTCCATCTTCCTTACTATGATTACCATTTTGTAACTTGGAGAAGACGTAAAGAAAATAATTTAGAATTCAAGCAAAGGGCTCTAAGTGGCAGAGCTATATTTGAACCTATGTCTGCAGTCCCTGTCCTTAAATGCAACTCTGTGCCCTTTCTCAATCACTGCAAGATATAAGGGAGGCACAGTAGCTGAAACAATTCTGGTACAGAGTAAATAATCACTTTGTGCTATTAATGTCTATTGCAATGACTATTATTCTAATGCTCCTGCTATATATCATTAGCCTACTAAATGTACAGCTTAAGATTTTGAAAAAGGCTAAGAAGACAGCCAAAAGATATAGGATGAAATATTAAGCAGTATCATTTAACAATAAATTTAGAAGTTAAACCATAGTGCAGGTCCCAGCCTGAACTGGCCACGTTCATTTGGGGGCTGACTCAGCAGAGTTCTGCCTGAAGGCAGCTGACTCTGGGTTCCCCAGAACCCCACACCCACCAGCAAGGCTTTGGGAGCACAGCCCACCCAGAGCTGGCTGCTTCAGGTCCCAGAGGCTAAAGTGATAGAACTGGGCTCTATGAGGTCTTGGCATTTAGTAGGTAAATGCAAATAACAGAGGGGATTCTCTCTGTAAGGAAATGCACAGATTAGGCAGATAACTCATTCTTTCATTTGTTACACAACACACGTCTATCAAATACCTACTAAGCCAGGCACAGTCCCAACCCCCCAGCCTCGTCTTGCCAGGCTGACCCCACTGCAGTGGGTCCCGCATCATCTTTCCATCTCCTGGCAGGCACTGCCTCCCAGGCAACTGCCCCTCCCAAATGCAGACCGAGAGACCCCTGATAAGGCATAAGATGCTCTCTGTGTGCAGAGAAATGTCTCGCCCAGGGGCGAGGAGGACCTGCTGGAGAATTCTGGATGGAGGCTGAATCTATCTGTGCCCTTGGGGAAGCCAGGCCTAGAGAACTGTCCCAACCCTTGAAGATGCAATGGGGGTTATCTCAGAGGGCACGTAGCCAGCAGGACCTGAATGAGCTATGCTGGTATCAGAACAGCACGTTTCTCTCAGGCTTCTCAACAATTCCACACTTTCGTCGTTCGCTGGTCTCATCAACAAAAATCTACCTTTTGTCCTGAGTCTGTCCTACATCTTAACCTGCCTTGTGTGTAAACTGCCCAGTCCAAAGGGAGGTGAGCGAACTGTAGAAACTGAGCTTTTCCATTCTCAGCTTGGGCATCTTTCATTGACCGTTACCTGCACAGGCCAGTAAACTCAGGCTGACTTGTCTTTCCCCTGGTTGGCCACACCTCAGCCTATATCCCCTCATAACCCAGGCTGAATGACCCACTCTCTCAAGTTCTCAGAGCCTGGCCATCCAGAACACCCATCAGTCATATAATTACATGGTGAAAATAAAATAACTGGGCCCTCTAATGATTCCCAAATATGTGTATAATTTATTAATAAAGTAATAAGTAGTAATAAAATAAGAAGAAATAAACTCTTTAACATTGAGATGAATCATTTTTATGTGAGAAATACATAAGTTTATTCAGTAATTCTCTGTATGAAAATAGAATATGAGCAATTATGACAAGATAGTCCTCATCTTTGCCTGTCTTCATTCTCTCTGGCTTTAGTTACTTCATGTCCTTCTATGAACCTCTCAGTTTCTACTTTGCATGAACCTCTTAGTTTCTACTTTGCATACATATATTTTTTCTCCTAACTTCTAAGGATGTCTCCTTATTAAGCCACCATCTAAAGCATCAGTTAAGCACCTGCATATCCATAGGACTTTTTTCAGGGGCTGCCTTCCCACATATTTTCTATTTATGTGTCATTGCATGTCTCATTCCAGACTTCCCATGTGTTTCCCAATATATTTTGTGCCACACTCTCTCTGTGGGTTTTCTTTATGACTTCATACTTTTTTATATCCCTACCTTGTGATTTTTATAATCCAGATTGTGATCAATCTGAATTTTTTATAATCTCAGTTATATCCCTTATAAAGAATGGTATCTAATATAATTGTAATAGATTGAGCAGACCAGTTAGTATTCTGTATGTGAAGCTAAGAAGCTAAGATTTTTTACTGTGATTCTCTGCCCCAGTAGAATATAAAATATATAACTTATGTGGAACTCTAGTTTTCTGGGATAACAGATGCTTTACTCTAATATGGAATATTTGTCAAAAGTTACAGGCCAGGAATGGTCTAAGTTCATTTCTTGTCTATTTTGTGAACCAGTTCTGATTTTTCTTCCATGACCTATAGCTTAGGGATTGTGTAAGGGCTGCCTAGATTTGTGAAAAATGGCTAAATTGAACCTAATTGAACTAAGGTGAATGGTAGAGAGAATTAAACAGAGTTTTAGGGCATGAACACTAAGAAGTACAAATATATCTTTCTTGACACCAGGATTTCTGTAGATACTTCCTGATGTGACAGCCTCGTAAGAACTTGGAATACCGGTAAAGCAGGGAACAGGTGGGTTGGGCATCACTTGATGATTTGGAGCTATGGAATTCGAGTTTCATGGTGATAGGCTGTGTTGGATTGGAATTCCATATGTTGAACTCAATGAGATATCAAACTCACGCAAGCAAAAGCATACAGTTTCTGTTACTCCAGGGTGAGGGTTGAGGGGTGGTGTGTGGTGAGACAATGAAAGAATGAGCTAGCCACCAGGACTGTACCTTAATGCTTTACAGATGTCAAATAGCCATTTTTCTAGAGTAAGAAGTGTTGGCTTACCAACCAAATCAATCAAGGTGATATGTTGATAAGCAACTGTTGGGTAGCTTCCGAATGTCCCTCACATTTTCCTGACACTCTTTATTTAGCCGATAAAGGCTTTCTAAGAATCTGGTGCAAATTCTCCTTCTGGGACATCCTCTCCCTCCCCCACACACCCAGTGCACCGAAAGGATTCAGTAAGTGTGATTCAAACAATACAATGGAAAAGTAAGTGATTCTAAAGGGAGAAGAGAACGGAAATAGAAACCAAGGCCTGTGCAAACTGAATCAAATGAGATTTTTAAAAACAGTAAAGCTTCAAAGCTTATTTTCAGGAGAAATTGTCTTCAAAATGACTCCTACTGAGTAACATCAAATGAAAATCCAATTGAAGATATAAAAAGGATGAGCCAGCTTTTCTTGTTTGGTACTACAACTTCACTATTGTGAAATGTCATCTTTTTCTGTGCTAAATTTTCTTGGCCTTTTTTTGGTGTGATGTTACTGGGATATTTTCAAAATTCCACATCTGCCCCAAGCTACAAAGAAGGATTTATAACCATAAGCTTGTAGGCCTGCTTGTTATAGAAGTTTTAAATATGGACTCTAAACATTCTACATCTTTCAAAACCATTGATCGCCATTGATCAAATAGAACTAAACCACTTTTGAGTCTCTTTGAATCCCCTGCATAAATACATATTGAAGGGCTGTTTTAAATGCCCATTAGATCTTAAGGTTTCTCTTTGGAGCCATTACTATTTATCATATGACTGTAAATGTAGATTCAGGGTTGTTTAAAACACACAGTATTTACCTGGCAAGGCTTAATGGCTCCAGAAGATGCATTAGAGCCCCTTTATAACTCCTCTCCAAGAGTAGATCCTGAACACCTCCCATATATGAATTTTATTTTATACCAAGAGAGGAGATTACACTGCTGAGTAATTTAGCCAATGTTTTAAACAAAATATATTTTCCAAAGCATGTGCGTTCAACAATTTTGTGACTATTTGTAAAAGTAATTTGCTTTGAGTGGTGCTTTGATAGAAGCAGCCATCCATGGTTTTACTGAAAGCACTTTTAAAAAAAAATAGAGGCTCAAAAGAAAAGGGAAAATTCTCTACCTTTACAGTAAAAAAACCCTTAGATTTTCTATTTTATTAATATTTATTATTTTGAAGTTAATATACATATATGGTTAAAATAAATATTTCGGAAGACCTGATGATGAAACATAGATGATCCCTGGAACAGAACAAAGCTCCTTAGAAAGCTCCTGCACATGTATGGAAATGTGGTATGACGGGGTAGCATATAAACCAGTGGAGAAAGAATGGGCAAGTCAACAAATGATGCTGGGATAACTGGTTATCCACAAGGAGGTAATCGTACCCTTACCTTACGCTAGGCTCCAAATAGCTTCCATGCGGACTAAAGAATTAAATGTGAAAATGAAAAAAACTTTTAAAATTTTAGAAGAAAATCTCAGAGAATATATTATGACCTCTTGGTAGGGAGAGATTTCTTTTTTAATTTTTAAGTTTTTTTTAACATCTGTATTGGAGTATAATTGCTTTACATTGTTGTGTTAGTTTCTGCCGTATAACAAAGTGAATCAGCTATATGTATACATGTATCCCTGTATC
>NC_041226.1:68054058-68075844 GCF_002837175.3 Physeter macrocephalus
CCGTATAACAAAGTGAATCAGCTATATGTATACATATATCCCTGTATCCCCTCCCTCTTGCGTCTCCCTCCCACCCTCCCTATCCCACCCCACTAGGTGGTCACAAAGCACCGAGCTGATCACCCCATGTGAGGCAGCTGCTTCCCACTAGCTATTTTACATTTGGTAGTGTATATATGTCCATGCCACTCTCTTACTTAATCCCAGCTTACCCTTCCCCCTCCCCGTGTCCTCAAGTCCATTATCTGTGTCTGCATCTTTATTCCTGTCCTGCCCTTAGATTCATCAGAACCATATATATATATATTGTTTTTTTTAGACTCCATATATATGTGTTAGCATATGGTATTTGTTTTTCTGTTTCTGACTTACTTCACTCTGTATGACAGACTCTAGGTCCATCCACTTCACTACAAATAACTCAATTTCATTTCTTTTTATGGCTGAGTAATATTCCATTGTATATATGTGCCACATCTTCTTTATCCATTCATCTGTCGACGGACACTTCGGTTGCTTCCATGTCCTGGCTACTGAAAATAGTGCTGCAATGAACATTGTGGCACATGACTCTTTTTGAATTATGGTTTTCTCAGGGTATATGCCCAGGAGTGGGATTGCTGGGTCATATGGTAGCTCTATTTTTAGTTTTTTAAGGACCCTCCATACTGTTCTCCATAGTGGCTGTATCAATTGACATTCCCACCAACAGTGCAAGAGGGTTCCCTTTTCTCCATACCCTCTCCAGCATTTATTGTTTGTAGATTTTTTGATGATGGCCATTCTGACCAGTGTGAGGTGATACCTCACTGTAGGTTTTTTTTTTTTTTTTTTTCCCGGTACGTGGGCCTCTCACTGTTGTGGCCTCTCCCGTTGTGGAGCGCAGGCTCTGGACACACAGGCTCAGCGTCCATGGCTCATGCGCCAAGCCACTCCGCGGCATGTGGGATCTTCCCATACCGGGGCACGAACCCATGTCCCCTGCATCAGCAGGCGGACTCTCCACCACTGCGCTACCAGGGAAGCCCATCTCACTGTAGTTTTGATTTGCATTTCTCTAATGATTAGTGATGTTGAGCATCCTTTTATGTGTTTGTTGGCTATCTGTATATCTTTGGAGAAATGTTGATTTAGGTCTTCTGCACATTTTTGGATTGGGTTGTTTGCCTTTTTGATATTGAGCTGCATGAGCTGCTTGTATATTTTGGAGATTAATCCTTTGTCCGTTGACTCATTTGCTCCTTTGTCAAGGATAAGGTGACCATATGTGTGTGGGTTTGTCTCTGGGCTTTCTATCCTTTTCCATCAATCTATATTTCTGTTTTTGTGGACATACCATACTGTCTAGATTACTGTAGCTTCGAAGTATAGTCAGAAGTCAGGGAGCCTGATTCCTCCAGCTACGTTTTTCTTTCTCAAGATTGCTTTGGCTATTCAGGGTCTTTAGTGTTTCCATACAAATTGTGAAATTTTTTGTTCTAGTTCTGTGAAAAATGCCATTGGTAGTTTCATAGGGATTGCATTGAATCTGTAGATTGCTTTGGGTAGTAGAGTCATTGTCACAATGCTGATTCTTCCAATCCAAGAACATGGTATATATCTCTCCATCTGTTTGTATCATCTTTAATTTCTTTCATCAGTGTCTTATAGTTCTTTAGGATTCTGTATGTATAGTATCATGTCATCTACAAACAGTGACAATTTTACTTCTTCTTTTCCAGTTTGGATTCCTTATATTTCTTTTTCTTCTCTGATTGCTGTGGCTAAAACTTCCAAAACTTTGTTAAATAATAGTGATGAGAGTGGGCAACCTTGTCTTGTTCCTGATCTTTGTGGAAATGGTTTCAGTTTTTCACCATTGAGAATGATGTTGGCTGTGAGTTTGTCATGTATGGTAAGCCATCTCATCCTGGGCTTTTGTATGTTGGAAGATTTTTTATCACAGTTTCAATTTCATTGCTTGTGATTGGTTTCTTTATGTTTTCTATTTCATCCTGGTTCAGTCTCGGAAGGTTGTGCTTTTCTACGAATTTGTCCATTTCTTCCAGGTTGTCCATTTTATTGGCATATAGTTGCTTGTAGTAATCTCTCGTGATCCTTAGTATTTCTGCAGTGTCAGTTGTTACTTCTTCTTTTTCATTTCTAATTCTGTTGATTTGCGTCATCTCCCTTTTTTTCTTCATGAGTCTGGCTAATGGTTTATTAATTTTGTTTAGCTTCTCAAAGAACCAACTTTTAGTTTTATTGATATTTGCTCTCATTTCCTTCATTTCTTTTTCATTTATTTCTGATCTGATATTTATGATTTCTTTCCTTATGCTAACTTTGGGTTTTTAAAAATTCTTCTTTGCTAACTTTGGGTTTTTTTAAATTCTTCTTTCTCTAATTGCTTTAGGTGTAACATTAGGTTGTTCATTTGATTTTTCTTGATTCTTGAGGTCGGGCTGTATTGGTATAAACTTCCCTCTTAGAACTACTTTTGCTGCATCCCATAGGTTTTGGGTTGTTGTGTTTTCATTGTCATTTGTTTCTAGGTTTTTTTTTTTATTTCCTCTTTTATTTCTTCAGTGATCTCTTGGTTATTTAGTAGCGTTTTGTTTAGCCTCCATGTTTTTGTATTTTTTACAGTTTTTTTCCTGTAATTGATATCTAGTCTCATAGCATTGTGGTCAGAAAAGATACCTGATACTATTTCAATTTTCTTAAATTTCCCAAGGCTTGATTTGTGACTCAAGATATGCTCTATCCTGGAGAATGTTCCATGAGCACTTGAGAAGAAAGTTTTTTCTATTGTTTTTGGATGGAATGTCCTATAAATATCAGTTAAGTCCATCTTGTTTAATGTGTCCTTTAAAGCTTGTGTTTCCTCATTTATTTTCCTTTTGCTTGATCTGTCCATTGGTGAAAGTGGGGTATTTAAGTTTCCTACTGTTATTGTGTTACTGTTGATTTCCCCTTTCATGGCTGTTAGTATTTGCCTTATGTATTGAGGTGCTCTTAGGTTGGGTGCATAAATATTTACAATTGTTATATCTTCTTCTTGGATTGATCCCTTGATCATTATGTAGTGTCCTTCTTTGTCTCTTGTAATAGTCTTTATTTTAAAGTCTATTTTGTCTGATATGGGAATTCCCTTGTATGTTATTTGTTGCTTTTCTCTTGCTGCTTTTAATATTTTTTCTTTGTATCTAATTTTTCATAGTTTGATTAAAATGTTTCTTGGCATGTTTCTCTTTGTATTTATCCTGTATGGGACTCTCTGTGCTTCCTGGACTTGATTGAATATTTCCTTTCCCATATTAGGAAAGTTTTCAATGATAATCTCTTCAAATATTTTCTCCATCCCTTTCTTTTTCTCTTCTTCTGAGACCCCTATAATTCAAATGTTTGTGCGTTTAATGTTGTCTCAGAGGTCTCTGAGGCCGTCCTCAATTCTTTTCATTCTTTTTTCTTTATTCTGCTCTGCAGTAGTTATTTCCACTATTTTATCTTCCAGGTCACTTATCCGTTCTTCTGCCTCAGTTATTCTGCTATTGATTACTTCTAGAGAATTTTTAATTTCATTTATTGTGTTGTTCATCATTGTTTGTTTGGTCTTTAGTTCTTTTAGGTCCTTGTTAAACGTTTCTTGTATTTACTCCACTCTATTTCTAGGATTTTGGATGATCTCTGCTATCATTATTCTGAATTCTTTTTCAGGTAGACTGCCTATTTCCTCTTCATTTGTTTGGTCTGGTGGGTTTTCACCTTGCTCATTCATCTGCTGCGTATTTCTTGTCTTCTCATTTTGCTTAACCTACTGTGTTTGGGGTCTCCTTTACACAGGCTGTAGGTTCATAGTTCCTGTTGTTTTTGATGTCTGCGCCATGTGGGTAAGGTTGGTTCAGTGGGTTGTGTAGGCTTCCTGGTGGAGGGAACTGGTACCTGTGTTCTGATGGATGAGGCTGGATCTTTTCTTTCTCGTGGGCAGGACCATATTCTGTGGTGTGTTTTGGGGTGTCTGTGAACTTATTACGATTTTAGGCAGCCTCTCTGCTAATGGGTGGGCTTGTGTTCCTGTCTTGCTAGTTGTTTGGCATGGGGTGTCCAGTACTAGAGCTTGCTGGTCGTTGAGTGGAGCTGGGTCTTAGCACTGAGACAGAGATTTCTGGGAGAGCTCTCGCTGATTGATATTACGTGGGGCCGGGAGGTCTCTGGTGGTCCAATGTCCTGAACTTGGCTCAGGGAGAGATTTCTTAAGGTACAAAACCCCACGAACTTTAAAGGAAAAATGGATAAATTAAGCTATATTAAAATGTGCAGGGGCTTCCCTGGTGGTGCAGTGGTTGCGCGTCCGCCTGCTGATGCAGGGGCACCGGGTTCGCGCCCCGGTATGGGAGGATCCCACGTGCCGCAGAGTGGCTGGGCCCGTGAGCCATGGCCGCTGAGCCTGCGCGTCCGGAGCCTGTGCTCCGCAACGGGAGAGGCCACAGCAGAGGAAGGCCCGCATACCACAAAAAAAAAAAAAAAAAAAATGTGTAACATCTATATAAAATGCACCATATAAGAAGTGGAAAGACTATCTATAAAGATATATCTGTAAGGTATAACAGAGGGTTAGTATCCTGAGTGTATAGGTCACTTCTGCATATTACCAAGAAAAAACAAACAATGGAATGGAAAACTGGGAAAAGGGTAGAGTAGGATAATCACAAAGGAGGAAACCCAAATGTCCAACAAATATGTCAAAAGATGCTCTCCTTTTAAGGGGGGGATGGGATGAATTGGGAAATTGGGATTGACATATATACACTACCATGTGTAAAACAGATAGCTAGTGGGAACCTGCTGTATAGTACAGGGACCTCAGCTCAGCGCTCTGGGGTGACCTAGATGGGTGGGATGGCGGGGGAGGGAGGTCCAAGTGGAGAGGATACATGTATACATATAGCTGATTCACTTCGTTGTATAGCAGAAGCTAACACAACATTGTAAAGCAATTATACTCCAATTAAAAAAATTAATTTGGGTTAATGGAATTATTAAAGTAATTTCTTATCAAGAATTTATTGGTACTTGTATAATTCTCATTTAAATGTTTGTACTCATTAACACAGAATCGAAGTGCTCTGAGGGACATAATAGGGAGGGCAAAATAACAAGATTTTAATAGTGGGACAAAAATATTTACTATTTCTCCAGCACCTTCGTTGTATAGCAGAAGCTAACACAACATTGTAAAGCAACTATACCGCAATTTAAAAAAAAATGATGCTCTCCCTCACTAATGACCAGGTAAAGGCAGAATGAAGCAAAGCAATGCCATTTTACTTTATCAAGTACGCAAAATTGAAATGTTTGGGAATACCAAGAGTTGGAAAGATTGTGAAGCAACAGGAACACTCATGCATTGCTGGTAAGAATTTTAATTGGCATCACTACTTTTGATGTATTAATTTGGCAAGATGTGATAATGTTGAAAGAGTGCCTTCCCTACTCTCTAAGGACTCACTGCTAGCTACACAGCCTAGAAGAGCCCTTGCATGGGTGAATCAACACACAAGTGGATGTGTAAGGATGTTCATGATTGCTTATAATGGTGAGGATTTGGAAACAGCCCAACTGTCCATGGACGGAAAGATTAATTTAAAAATTGTAGAGCAGTCATAAAATGCAAATAGCATTTTGCTAAATATACTAAATAGCAAAAACAAACATATTGAATGCGGTAGAGCATGGAAAACATGGGTACATCTTTAAGAAGTAATGTTGGAGAAAAAATGGCAAACTGGAAATTTCAAGTTTAAAAACATGCAAAATAGTACTGTGTATGCTATGGATTTATTCATATGAAGGGAAAAACAAAACATTCAAGGGAATAAAACACTCACCTCCAATTAGTTTTTAACCTGGGGAGGGAAGGTAGATGACAGATTAGAGAGGTACATCAGGTTCTTTGATTATATTTTACTTTTTTAAAAAATTAAACACTTTTAAAATACTTTTTAAATTAGAAAAAATCTGGAGCTAATGTGGGAGAATATTGAATTTGATAAAACTGTGTTTACTTTGATGTTTATTCTGTTATTATCTATTCTTTTTTTTGAATTCTTGAACTATTTCTAATTAAAACACACACACGGGACTTCCCTGGCAGTCCAGTGGTTAAGACTGTGCTTCCAATGCAGGGGGCGTGGGTTCAATCCCTGGTCGGGGAACTAAGGTCCCGCATGCTGCACAGTGTGGCCAAAAACAAAGCAAAACAACAAACAACAACAAAACACACACACACAATGATTCTCATCCAGACTCCCTTCCATTCCTTGTGCCACTTCCCAGAGGCAACCATTATTAACTACCTTTAGCTATTTCTTCTAGCAGTTACTGCTCTATCTCTAGTTAAGATGAAAATCCTACCAGTTGAAACATTACCTATTTCCCATGATGAAAGTTAATGATTGTACTAACTTATACAACTTCCTACCTTCCCTCCACAATTTTTAAACATATTTATATCGAGATGTTTAGTTCCTTTATTGGTTCATATTGAGTTTTAAGAAATGTGTATACTTAAATCTTACATTTCGTGTTCCATCAATTACAGATGGTGTTTCTTGCTCCTTTCCTTCCTAAGATGGGTTCTTCTTACTGTTTTCCTCCCCTTCCACCTTTGAGACTTTTTCTTTTGTGCTTTAAATTAATCAGATTAATAACATCTGCATTCTGTTTCACAATCATAATTAAATCTCCATGCTTTGAGTTAATTCTAAAAGATCAAAATCAACAAGGAATATTTATATTATTGTGATTATTTTATGCAGTTTAAAATAGATCCAAACAGTGAATCATGGTTTTATTTCTTTTCTCATATTACTTTTTGCTTTTCCTTGGAATTTTAATTGCCTTTATTTCTTGAATTAGCTACCATTATTGTTTCTGAAAATTGTTCAAATGTCCCATAATATCAAGCATTCCATTTGAGGGGCTGATACCATTAGGAAAGTTTTTTTTAAGTAAAAGTGTATCTGGACAGATGACTAAAGTAGCCTACTAGAAATCTAAAGCCTACTACTTGAAAGCATAATCCATAATTGTTAAATGACATGTTAAATGAATTTTTGAATCTTTGATTTTATATTAAACTGGGGTTAAAATCTTTCTGGACGAAATAGCAACCAAGGGTACAATGTAAATTCCTGTGATCTAGTAATAACCAACAGGGTATACTTGATCTAGACTCACCACCAAATAGTCCTCCTATGACATGTCACTGAGTAATTTCAGCTCTCCGATTATTTTAATTAATGCAATATGCTGGCAGTGCTATCTATTTGTCTGCCTATCTGTATTATTTCTATGTTACTGCATAACAAATTACCACAAATTTAGCTCATAGATTTGTAGGTCAGAAGCATGGGTGGACTTAGATGGGTTATCAACTTAGGGTCTCACAAGACCTAAATTAGGATGTGAGCTGGGCTGGGCTGTTGTCTAGAGGCTCTGAGAAAGAATCTGCTTCCAGGTCATTCCGATAGTCAACAGAATTCTTTCCAGTGGTTTTAGGAATGAGGTCCCATTTCCTTGCTGGTTGTCAGCCAGGGTTGCTCTCTGTTCCTAGTGGCTGCCTGCATGTCTGCCCATCTTCCAACTTCAAAACTCTAACTTCTGCTGTCAGCGAAAGAAAGCTCTCTGCTTTGAAGATCTTCAGGGATGAGATCAGACCAACCTGGGGCTTTCATTACATCTGTAAAAATTCCTTCAAAGCAGCACCTAGATTAGTGCTTGATTGAATAAACAAGGTTTGGAGACTCTTGGAGGTGGGGGCACCTTTAGAATTCTGTCCACAGCTCTCTCACCTTCCTTCCTATCTATCTCTCTATCTATCTACCTACCTACCTAATCTATTTTTCATCTCTCCATCTAGCACCTCTCTAGCCATCCATCTATCTAAATATATGCCTATATCTATGCCATTTATTTCTGTTCCTGGAGTTTTCAGACTTTTAAAAAACAGCATACAGTAAAAGTCAAGCAAAAGGAGAAGAGCATGTGTAAAGATAGAATATGCTCTGACTCCCTCATTAATGCAGGTAAGTGGGCCACATAGAGGAGCAACCATTAGCCTCTAAGTTAGTGAACTAACACAGACCGTGATGGAAGAATACCTGGTGTCACTTACCTCCATACGGGCGAGCTGGACGTTGGGGTCCAGCCTCAAATCAAGAAGTCCGAAGTGTGGAGCTCTGATGGGAAATTGTGCGGAAGCCGGGCAGCCTGAGGACCTCTAGTCTCTGTGTCTGGGATGTCAGTAAACTTCCAGGAGTAGTTTGTGAACAGTGTACATCACTCAATTTTTTAACCGATAAATCTGAACGAGATGTAGTCCAGAAAGGGAAAAAAAGTGTAGTTTTGTAGAGTAAGGATACTCGTGTGGTAGATCATATGATTCTGCCACTTGCATGAAGCAAATCTCCAAGGATGCATCCCAGGGACTAGTGTTTAGGTAGGTGACGGGGAGCATATTGGCTCTTCTATAGCTGTTAGGTTATGTGCTGAGAGGGAGTAGGTTCTGGGAAGAGTAACAGTGTCTAGTTCCAAGTGTGAAGTACCATATTTCTCATGCTTTTTCCAGTTTTTTTTTCCTTCCTGATACTTTTTGAGCATATACCATGTACCACATGCTTCCACATAGAGCATGGCATTTAATACTCACATTAACCCTGGTAAGTGTGTATCCTCGTCCCTGTTTTGCAGAGGGATAAAGAAGAGAGAGATAAAGAAATTGATATTAACATGTGTTACATGGCTATTAGTTACTAAGGACTGTTCAAGGGGCCCTTCATATTTAAATTTATTTATTCCTCACAACTCCATAAGGTAGGCCTATTGCTTTCATTTCACAGTTGAGGAAACCAACACTCAGAAATGAGACAGAACTTTCCAGGTGTCAAGCTAGAGGTGGTGAACTCGGACTTAATCCTGGCGTTATGTCCTCAAAACTACTCTGATGGGAGGGCGGCATGAGGATCCTAGAGAGGTGCTTTCGAGGTTCCACATGTGCGGGGGGCAAACTGTATTTTTTAAATGCGTCATTTAGTTGTACATTAAAAATATAATAAAATACACTCAGAGGTATGATATCCAAATTTTAACACATTGGAGATCACCACGTATGACTCCCCCTGCCCTGCAAAATAAAATGAGAGTAACAAACCCGCTCCACCTTGGAGTTACCTGACTCAGATTCCACTCCACAGTCCTTGGCACCTCCCTCATTCCAGCCTTCCACACCCAACCAATCATCCAGTCCTGAGATTTCCTGGATCCCCAGTCAGAGTGAACATCCCAGCCACATACTCAGATAGCACTCTGTAGCATTTATTACAATGATTATTAAATAATGACTTGTGTAATTAATTTAGTTGAATGTCTACCTCCCCTGCCAGATTTAAATTTCACAAGACTGACTAAGATAGTTTCTCACCACTGTATCTCTAGCAGTGACTTATTGAGTCTATAAATAAATACCAGGTTAAATCATTTTTGTGCAGACCTCAGATCAAAGCCTTTCTTTCATCTCTGTTTAATTGAAGAGTACCCTGAGATTACAGGACACATGCTGTCATTCTGTTAGGGAACTCTTACCAACTGTGACTCCTTTCTGGTATGAATCAAGATATTTAAGGGAACCAACAACAACAAAAAGGGAAGGGCAAAAAATAAATTGGATGCTGACTGCTGTAACTGCCAATGTCAAACTGGGGGGCTTATCAAAATAGCCATATTATTTGGTGATTAACCCTAGAAAATAAAGATTATAAACTTTGAGTTCATGACATAACAATCCAGCTTCATAAAATACCTCTTCAATCTATTTTGTATAATAAGATGTAATGTGAGATTTAATTTGAAAAAATATTGAATAACTACGGATATAACTTCCAAAAAATAGTGCTGGTGACAGAAGAGGCCCTAATTAAAACCTGTTTTAATTAGGTGAATTAAGTGAGTGAACAAATGAATGAATGAATGCTATATTTGGTGTTATGGACCGAATATCTGTGCATCCTCTAAAATTCAAATGTTGAAACTCAGGGCCCAGTGTGATGGTATTGGGAGGTGGGGCCTTTGGGAGGTATTTAGGGTAAGATGAGGTCATGAGGGTGGAGCCCTAATGAATGGGATTAGTGCCCTTATAAAAGTCATGAGAGCTTGCTTCCTCTCTGCTCTCTACCATTTGAGGACATAAACAGAGTTTAGTAGCTGCACCTGACCCTGATCTTGAACTTCCAGCCTCCAGATCTATGAAAAATAGTTGTCTGCTATTTATAAGCCACCCAGTGTATGGCAGTTTGTTATAACAGCCCATTTGGTAAATGCCCACATTAGCAATTATGGCCATTAATTTCCACTTCACTCATCAGCCATCTCTGGACCTCCTCTGTCTTTCACTTTTTATCCCCTCTTCTCTCTTACCTGTAAACCCTTCTTTAAGTAATAAAGCTTTTCAGTAAAAAGCTTTAGTAAAGGTGCACCTTTATAAAGAAGCTTATTCCTTTAGAAATAACCCAGACATATACCATCCAAATTTCTCTATGAAATCTTTTCTTTGAAATGGTAACTAAGAAGCTCCTACTTGGAGAAGCCAGAAAATGTGAGCCCAATGTTAATTCTTGGTTTAAAGACAACAGAAAACGCAACAGAGAGGCTGTTTTATTTTATGAGGTTTTTTTTTTTTTTTTGGTAATGTTTGTGTTTTGACTTTTAAAATTATTAGGATTTTCATAAATATTTGAACCCTGTGGAAATAATCTCATCAGCATTCTATTTCTAGGTCTATAAAGCAATTACAAGCTTGAAAGTGCTATTTTATTGTAATAAAAAGGAGAATATTGGTGATATGTGGTTTGTGGTTTATTAAAGCCAGCTTGCTTAGACTTTAAAATGAGTAATTGCCAGCATAATTACTGTTTTACATTATGCGATCTGCACTCGGCTTTTTTGGTGGATCAGTTTTTCTACAGGTTTACTGGTGCTCTTGCTTGCAGGACTAAAGAAAATGTGGTTAAATAATTTAGCACCTACACCGTTACCTATTACTGTGAATCTACGTCCACAAAGTAGTTCTTGAGAGTCTTTGGTTAAGCCCTGGTTAAGCCCAGAACAAGAGTACCCACACAACCCTCACTACCTCGAGATCCTAGTCTTCCTAACATCCTCTCTCTCTATTCCTTCTCCCCTCTCTGCTGCCGACCTCATACCTCCATGGGCAGCCACATTTCTCCCTGCATTCAAGGGGACACTCTCTCATCCTCACTGACAAAGTGCTGACAAATTGGAGGTGTGTGTCCTTGGGGCCCCAGATGCCAAAGCATCCGTTCTGGATCACCTGTTTCTCCCCACCCCTCCTCCTTCCTGCCTGCCTCTTTAGGTCACTGGGACACTGGAGACAATGATAAAAGTCACTTGGCTTCTGGGGAATTCCTAAATAATCTCTCTCTCCTCTCAATGCCTAGAGTGTATAGTGGTTCTAAGACCCAGCCGTCACTTACGGGCACTGCCTCCCATAGAATTTATTTTGTTCTTGTCCTTTTATCTCAGAAAAATAGGTTATGAGCTCCACAAGGTCTACAGTGATCTTCCTTCCTTTTGTATTACTCATAATAGTAGGTGGTAATGAAATACAGAAAGGAGAGAGTAACCCTGCAGGATGCTTCTGCTTGGCCTGAAGCAGCTCTGAAATCCTGGAGAAGCAACTGTCCATTGCTCCTACCTTCCGAGGGTTTGCCACTAGCTTTCTTTTACCTCTTGGAGTTTAGGGGGGTCAGGAAAATAATGAACTAAGAAAGATTTTCAGTGACATGGTCTTCTGTGTACTCACTAATTGACTTTTAGGTGAGCTAACATAGCTGGTTAGCTATGGTTCTCGAACCTGACTGAACCACTGCTATTCCTGTTTTGTTGCTATTTCACTATCCTTTGCTTTTATCCTCATCCTGAAATGGCAAAAAAAAAAAAAAAAAAAAAAAGGCAATATCTGCTGCAAAAGGGAATCTCTTCTACTGATGAAACGCCATATGGAAATAAAGATTTTCTCCTTTTGTTCATAATCCCTGTATCTTGATAGGCCTCTGGCTCCTAAGTTGATGAGGTGGCCGTGCCTTGTGGTATCTGGAAGTTCGCTGCTCACTTAGGAAATAGTATTTATGTCATTTGTCTCACATGTTTAACGTTGTCATTAAAAGAACAATCCGCATTAGCACATCTTCCTGTTCTGTCTTCATTGCATCTCTTCAGAAGCACTCAATGAAAGACAACGTAACGATAACCACCGCGGAAACGAAAGAAAAGTCATACCGTTTGTAGAAAGACACATGGTGAGCAGAGAGTAGAGATCTAGAAGCTGCGAATTAACAAGCAGACTGCAGCAAAGTGTTAAATTCTTCAAAACCCTCTCATGCTGATTGCCTATATTCTGAGGCTCATGATAATTCCTCGTGTTGAAAAACGAGCTGTTTATGTGTTTTTATGGTGCATATCACCTGAGTGCAAGGTGCTCAGACATGCTATTTTAGAACATGACGCGGCATTTTTATATCTTTATCGACTTAATGACCTCATATTTGCCTCTGCAGCTGATTTGTGTTCTAGTCAGGAGCCTTCAGGGATTAACCACACATAAAGTGTCGTCTCTGAGGAAGATATTTCCACAACCAAACTGAACCAGGCTAATTAGAATGTTAGCATAAATCACAATATTTATCTAATAATAATAACGTCGAAGAAATTTATCTAATAATAATAATGTCTAAGAAATTTATATTCACAGTAAATTTACAGACACATTCTTTTTTATGGAGGAAAATATACCTCAGGTATTGACCTGCTGAGCCAAAGGTAAATGAGCCAATCTGGCCATGAGCTAAAAATAATATATTACACGTTTATGAATTTCTCAAGTCATCCTTATGCACTTTCACAGATATTACCTTATTTGATTTTCAATAGTTAGAAAGGTTTTTATAGAGTCTACATTCCCTTAGCTGAACCCTAGGGGCCAGGTTTATTTCTTACACAAAGTTTCAGACTTTGAAAAGTAATATTGTACATACACCATTATTACCCAGGGATGTAGAGCAGTCCCTGTAGTCAAGCTCATTGATACTGCTGCAGTGAAACATGAATAGTTACACAAGATAACAAATATAAAGAATATCATGTCAGTTTAAGTCAGATTTTGCCAATAAATGATTTTGGGGAAAACATTTGGTTTTCAGAAATTGAGGATTTGACATATAAATAAGAGATTGTGAACCTATACAAAATATACATTAAAGGCCCAAGTTTTCACTAATAACAAAAAAAAAAATGTTCCATAGACATCACATAGAACAATTTCCCCAAATTATCAATACATTGTCCTGTTTTTTATAAAATTTTAATCATTCTGCTTGGGTTTTCTGCCTCATTTTTGCATTTACATTTATGCTCTTCCCGAGAATCTTTCCCCCAGGATTGACTCTTAAATTTCCCTTTTTTTTTTTTTTTTTTTTTTTTTTTGCGGTACGTGGGCCTCTCACTGTTGTGGACGGGCCCAGCCGCTCTGCGGCATGTGCGATCTTCCCAGACCGGGGCACGAACCCGTGTCCCCTGCATTGGCAGGCGGACTCTCAACCACTGCGCCACCAGGGAAGCCCAAATTTCCCATTTTTAACCGTGAAAAGTATATATGCTGTGGAGCCAGATAGATCTAGATTTTAATCCTATTGTGACTTTTCTATAATTTACTTGAACTCTTGATTCCTCATTTTAGTCACCTGTAAAGTGGGAGTAATAATATTTATCTTGTAGCGTTTATATGAAAGTTAAAAATCTATGTGTATAAAAGCACTTAGCCTAAAGGAGTTTGTGATAAAGACTGCTATTTGTGTGCCCAGTCCCCCTGTTCTCTTCTGCTTAATGGCAGAACCTTAATTTTTAGCTGGTTTATAGCCACTATAAATAATGACTCCATCTCCCAGCCTTCCTTGAAGCTGAGTATGGCCATGACACAAAATCTCAGCCAATGAAATGAAAGCAGAAGTGCTGGGTGGCACCTTCCAGGAAAGCGGAGGAAACTGGTGTACCCTTTGTTCTTTCTCCTTTGTTCCTTCCTCTACCCTGGAATCCCCACAATGTGCCTCCAGCAGGCATCCCTGGACCATGATGGAGGACTGCACCCTAGGGCTGATGGCATAATGAACATACCTGGGCAGCTCCTCACAAATCTGTGGAACAGCCCTTCTAGCCCTTTGAATTTTTTCACGCAAGAGAGAGGCCAAGGTCCATCTTGTTCAATCACTGTTATTGTGGAATTTCTGACGCTTACAGCTGAACCTAACTCTAACTGATAAAGCTTTCAATAGATGTTGGTTCTCTTGAGCTGTACCCACAGTCCACTTTTTATTGGCACCCATAAACTCTCTTTGCAGGTCTTTGGAACCTACCAGTTAGGGCTTACTGGTTAATTCCTACGGTGCGTTCACAGCCCGGCTGTGGGTTCCTCCTCCGCATATCCTGGGCTGTCAGGTGCCTTCTTTCCCCAACACTTCAGTGGGATCTTAATTTAACCAGCAGTTTGTTACATAAGGCATTTTCCATGCCATTTCTGCTTTATCCTACTTTCGTTTCCTGCAGCCTCTTAAAGATCTTTTTAATGGTTTCATCTTAAATTCCTTTAATTCCTATTTTACGATTCTAGAACTCTTTTGATGTTTCATTGTGAAATACTTTTTTTAGGCTTTCTCTTTGCCTCTTCTCTTCCAAAACTTTTCATCACATCTTTTCTTTGTTTTGGTTTTTTTTTTTTTCAGTCTCATTTTTCCATTTCAGAAAAAGTTTCCTCTTCTTTGCTCTATTCCTCTCGGGATTATATTGGTTTCTTCCCAGAAGGCAGTACAGCTTCAGAAGTGAAGCTCATATATCCTTCACAGCACTCTGGAGAGATTAAAGCCAATAAAATATAATGTGCACATTATATTAACATTTATGTATGCTTAAAACACACAAAACAGTAGTATATATTGTATGGGTACACAGCAATGTGGAAAAAGTAAGAAAAAATGCACTAAGTACATAAGAAATTGACTTTAATAGTGATTACGTATGTGGAAGCAGGGAGGGAAATGGCGTAAGATAGGAGACTTTGGTTCCATCTGTAACTTTTTAGGCAGTTTAATTGAGATGTAATTGACATACAATAAACTATACATATTTAAAGTATACAATTTGATAAATGTTGACATATGTACGCATCATGAACCCATCACCACAATCAAGATAGTGAGCATATTCCTCACTCCAAGAGTCTCCTTGTGCCCTTTTGTAAACTCTTCCATTGGCCCTAACTCCACCCCTCCTTGCCACTCTCTTCCAGGCAAAATACTGATCTGCTATCTGTAACTATAGATGTTTCTCTTTTTTTGGTCTGGCTTCTATCTCTGAGCATAATTATTTTGAGATTCATTCATTGTTGGTTCAAGTGATGCTACTCTTTCAAATTTTTTTTGAATCCAAAACTGTTTTGGCTATTCTAGGTCCACTGCATTTCCATATGAATTTTACAGAACTTTAAAATTTCTACAAAAATTCCTGCTGGAATTTTAATTTGAATTGTTTTAAATCTATAGCTCAGTTGGGGGAGAATTGAAATCTTAATAATACTGATTATTCTTATTCATGAACATGGCATAACTCTCATTTAATTTCTCTCATAGATACTTGGCAGTTTTCAGGGTACTAGTCTTTTTGCACATCTTTGGTCAGATTCATGCCCAAGTATTTCATATTTTGATATTATTATAAATGGTGATGTTTTTAAATTTCGAATCCTCAGTGTTTGTTGCTAATATATGGATAGTAATGAATTTTTGAATATTGAACTTTTATCAGGTAACCTTGCTAAGCTCAATTATTCTTGTAGCCTTTCTTGCAGATTCCATCGGATCCATTGGGAAATCTGTTAGATTTTCTGTGTAGACAATAAAGACAACTTTACTTCTTAAGTCTTAATTCTTAATCCGTATTGTCCTCTAGTATCATTTTCCTTATGTCTGGAAGACATCCTTTAACATTTCTTGGAGTGAGGGTCTGCTGGTGATGAATTATTGTACCTTTAGTATGACTGAAAAAAATTTCACTTTTATTTATTTATGTTTTTTCCTTTCAGTACCTTAAGGTTGCAGTTCCATTATATTCTCATTTGCATAGTTTCCAAAGAGAAATCTAGGGTCATTGTTTTCTTTACCCTCTGTATGTTTTATGTGGTTCTTTTTTTTTCTTTTAAGATTTCTTCTTTATCACTTGCTTTGAGCAATTTGATTGTGATATGCTTTGGTGTCATTTTCTTCATTTTGTTTCTGTTTTAGTTTTTGTTTTGTTTTGTTTTGGTTGGTACTCCTCGAGCTTCTTGAATCTGTGTGTTTAAAGTTTCAGCCAATATTTCTTCAAATATATTTTTTGTTTCCCCTTCTCCGCCTTCTGCTTGAGGCTCTGTAATTACATACATGTTAAGCCTCCTGAGGTTGTCTCATAGCTCAATGGTACTCTTCTCACTGAAAAAAAGAAAAAAAAAGGAAGGATTGTTTTATTTAGATAGTTTCCATTACTATATCTTCCAGTTTGCTCATCCTTCTTTCTTTTTTTTTTTTTTGCAGTCTCTAATCTGTGGTTAATCCCATCCAGTATATATTTTATCAGTTGTGATTAATCTCATCCAGTAAATCGTTTTCATTTGGGGTTATTTTTATAATTTCAATGTCTCTACTTAAGTTTTTGAACATGTGGAATACAGTGATAGTATCCTGAATATAGTTTTAGTATACTTGTCTGCTAATCCTAATATCTGGCTCAGTATTGGTTCTGTTAGATTGATTTTCCTCCTCATTATGGGTGGTATTTTGTTACTTCTTTGCATGTCTGATAACTTTTGAGTGTCTTCCAGGCATTGTCATTTATACTTTGTTGGACTGGATATTTTTGTATTCCTATAAATATTCTTAAACTTTCTACCTGGATTCAGTTACATTACTTGGAAATAGATTCATTAAGTCTTTCATCTAATTTTTTGAGGTGGGGCCAGAAAAATAGTACTTTATTCAATAGCCTGTGAATTTTGAGTTTATCTAGTTTGACTACTGGGAACAGGTACAGTCTCCAGCCCTGAGTGAGAAGCCACATGATGTCTTCTCTAATCTTGTAGAGTGGTTTTCTCCTTGGTCTTGGACAGTTTCCTTACATATATTGTCCTCTCCATAACTCCAGTTGTGTAATTGTCTATTTTCTTCTCTGTCTCCTCCACTGATTTTAAACTTCTTGAAGGCAAAAACAGTCCCACATAGCACTCAGCCTAACAAAATTTACCCACTCAATAAATACTTGTTGAATAAATAAATAAAATAAAGTAGAAAGGACAAGGACATAAATACCGAAAATACAAGATAAATAACTGAGATATACTTTCAGTATATAAATTCAGATGTGAGAGAGATTACTTCCAGTTGGTGCTCAATAAATATTTACTGAAAGAATAAGGAAGCCCAATGTTATATCTATTTACCAAATTTGTGTTAGACTTATGTCTAAAATTCACTGTTCATGTTTCCATGGCATCATTCTGTATTCCTAAAATGTAGATAAAATAAAGAAATACCCTAGAATTGAGATTAAATGTAACTCAGGGAATGCCTTAAATATTTATAAAGACAATGTTCTTTTTTCTAATATTTAACATTGTCTTCTCCTGGAAGGAGGAGGCCACCATTGCTTGAATATTTTTCTAGCTATTGAATTATGCTAAATATGAATATAATAGTGAGTCCTTTTCAGTGTTATAGAGTCGATGATTTCACCTTTTTTGTCACCATATTCACAGTATGACAGGCTCAAATGTTGAAAAGTTTTATCTGGGAACCTAATGAATCTTGCACCTTTCTACAATCATGATTTTACTCAACCATTCCTGGTCGGATACATGAAAAATAATCATGTTCAAAGAAGAGCCACATTTTTTTCTGGATCTTGTTAAAAGAAGTGCTTTCTAAAAATGGAGTTGGTGATCTTTAGGTCATAGGATTGTTATGGAGCATAAAAGAGCTAATGTGTGCCAGCAGCCTGGCATATAGTTATTGCCAAATGAAAGCTAGTTCTGCTTTCAAAAAAAGTATTTTGTACCATTCAACCTACAACCAAACTATAAAACAGAGTAGTAGTGGTAGTGGAAGTTACCTCCTTCATTTGGTGTAAATGGGAAAGAGAGAGAGCAAAAGAGCTAGATATTTGCGTAATATCAATTTGCAAGTTTTCATCTTTAGGTGAGCAATGCCTTATTAAGCAATGCGTTATTAAGCACTGTGACTCATCTGTGAGAATGCACATTGGGTGCTTGAGGAACAAGGCTTGAGGTCTCCTTTCACTGTCTAATCCAAAGACAACCTTAGATAAAATTAGTATATCTGAGAACGAGAAGGAGATAACAAGAAGAGGTTTCTAGTTTTAGTAGTTAATGACAGTGTCCATGGTAGGGTGAGGTGTAGGCAGGGCATCTCTCCTCTACGGTAATAAATAGAATGCACACTCTGGGCTAGAATCCCCAACCTCCAGAGGTGCTTTTTTTTTTAAAAAAAATTATTTATTTTATTTATTTATTTTTGGCTGCATTGGGTCTTTGTTGCTATGTGTGGGCTTTCTCTAGTTGTGGCGAGCGGGGGCTACTCTTCGTTGTGGTGTGCAGGCTTCTCATTGCAGTGGCTTCTCTTGCTGCAGAGCACAGGCTCTAGGCGCACAGGCTTCAGTAGCTGTGCCTTGTGGGCTCTAGAGCGCAGGCTCAGTAGTTGTGGCTCACGGGCTTAGTTGCTCCACGGCATGTGAGATCTTCCCGGACCAGGGCTCGAACCCGTGTCCCCTGCATTGGCAGGCGGATTCTCAACCACTGCGCCACCAGGGAAGCCCTCCAGAGGTGCTTTGAACACAGAGCCTTCACTGACTTAAAAAAGTAGTGCTATTCTTCCATCATTTCAGCTGATAGGATGCAAAAAGAGGCTCTGCCTTCAAAGGAGTAGAGAGAAGGTGTGGACCATCCTGCACCCTGAACTAGGAAAAGCAAGAGGCTGGAGGCAGAGCCTGCATGGCCTAATATGCTCCAGACAGTAAACTTTTTCAGGGCTGCCTTTTGTTTCACTGCTTGTTTGAAGCTTCTAAAAATCGTTTATACTTTCTATATGCAAACCATCCAAAATATTTTTAGTCCATTTGGTTAGCAATTGCTTTTCCAGCTTCCTTGTCATCTTCTGTGTATATAACACCTTGCTCTCCTTGGATTTTATTCTTTTACTTGTCTCTGTCACCTCTGGTACGTTCTCAATCCAATTAGCATTTATTTATTTATTTTTTTGAATCTTTGTTCCTTATGTAGAATACAGTGGTTCTTAATGTAGAATGGCATGCAGTGACATCTCTTCTGTATGCCTAACCTTTATTTCTTGCTCTTATTAGCCTTTGCACATAATATTCTTTCTCTGTTTTCACTGGTGTGTTTGACAATTCCCTATTTAGCATCATCTGGAAATTTCATTAATGTATGTCGCCTTCCAGAGGATTAATAAAGTTGTAGCTCAAACTGCAGCGGACATTCATTGCCCTGCCTCCCTCTGGTCAACTTTTTGCAGTTCATCATGTTGCCTTTTATCAGTGTTGTTGTTTTTTTCTCGAGGATTTGCCAGCCACTTTCCAATCCTCCAGATATTGCTTATACCCAGTCATTTTAAATTAATTTTGTGACTGTTTCAGAATCTAGTAGAGTACCTTGCAGAAAATAAGCACTAGATAAACATTAGTAGAAGTAAATTGGGTCACTAGGCCCGCTATTTGATTTATTCAGTGTGTTTGGGTCTCCCCACCCCTACCAAAGAAAAAAAAAAGAAAAAAGAACATAAATTTTTTAACAGATTTTTTTTAAGACAGCTTTTAGCACTTTTCTAGTCCTTTTAAATAATTAAGAATGCTCCATTTCTTTTTATAGTTTAGATGCTATCTTAATCCAGGTACTGATATAGATAATTAACAAGGGAGATATCCAAATACCATATACATATGTGTATATATGTATATATTTATACACATATATATACATATGTGTATATATGTATATATTTATACACACATGTATATATATATATTCTATAGTAACTTTACCATTAATCAGTTTTAAAGAAGTCCTTGTAACTGGACTGCATTCCTCTAATGAGATTTGAGATAGCTTATAATAAATCTGGATTTACTGTAAGATGAAAACAAATTATCATAGGACAAAAGAGGACACAATTAAAAGAGAAAGAAAGGAAGAAAACATAAGAACTTTAAAGTTCTTCTAAACTATGTCAATAGTGGCAGGAGAGAGAAGAGAGGAGAAGCTAGAATAAGGTTGAATTCTGACTCCATTACTCATGAGATAAGTGGCTTCAAGCAAGTAATGTGACCCCTTTCAGCCTCGGTGTCTTCATCAAGGATATGGGGATGATCATGTTTAACCATATGAGGTTTTGTGAATATAATAAGGCACTAGGAAAACTCTTGGCATATGTTGGGCTCTGGACCTATCCCCACCCCCTTTCCCTGATTGCAGTATATGGTTCCTCTGCCGCATAGCACAAGCATGAAATTTAGAAGAGACCTGTGATCGGCCTCCTCTTTCACCTCTACATCCAAACAATAGTTAGTCCCACTACCACTTTCTCAGATTTACCCACTGCCACCTCACTATCGGGCCCCTGGTCACTGCAAAGGACTTGAAGTCTCCTTGGTTCAACTCAGCCTTCCTTTAGTGAAAGCTGAAGCTGGATTTAACCTTTTAAAAGTGCAAGTTAGATCCTGACACTCCATTGCTTAAACCTTGCAGGGACTTCTCCCTGACTTGAAATAAAATCCAATTCCCTGTTTATTTATTTTTAGTCCAATTTTTTTAAATTTTTATTTATTTTTTAAATCTTTATTGGCATATAATTGCTTTACAATGTTGTGTTCGTTTCTATTTGTTGCTGTACAACAAAGTGAATCAGCTATATGTATACTTATATCCCCATATCCCCTCCCTCTTGAGCCTCCTTCCCACCCTCCCTATCCCACCCCTCTAGGTGGTCACAAAGCACCGAGCTGATCTCCCAGTGCTATGCGGCTGCTTCCCACTAGCTATCCATTTTACATTTGGTAGTGTATATATGTCCGTGCTACTCTCTCACTTCATCCCAGATTCCCCTGCACCCCCTTGTGTCCTCGAGTCCATTCTTTATGTCTGCGTCTTTATTTCTGCCCTGCTACTAGGTTCATCAGTACCGTTTTTTTAGATTCCATATATGTGCATTAGCATACGGTATTTGTTTTTCTCTTTCTGACTTACTTCACTCTGTATGACAGACTCTAGGTCCATCCACCTCATTACAAATAACTCAATTTCGTTCCTTTTCATGGATGAGTAATATTCCATTGTGTATATGTGCCACATCTTCTTTATCCATTCATCTGTTGATGGACATTTAGGTTGCTTCCATGTCCTATTGTAAATAGTGCTGCAATGAACATTGTGATACATGTATCTTTTTGAATTATGGTTTTCTCAGGGTATGTGCCCAGTAGTAGGATTGCTGGGTCATATGGTAGTTCTATTTTTAGATTTTTAAGGAACCTCCATACTGTTCTCCATAGTGGCTGTATCAATTTACATTCCCACCAACAGTGCAAGAGGGTTCCCTTTTCTCCACACCCTCTCCAGCATTT
>NC_041226.1:68076362-68131604 GCF_002837175.3 Physeter macrocephalus
TTCTAGTTCTGTGAAAAATGCCATTGGTAGTTTCATAGGGATTGCATTGAATTTGTAGATTGCTTTGGGTAGTATAGTCATTTTCACAATGTTGATTCTTCCAATCCAAGAACGTGGTATATCTTTCCATCTGTTTGTATTGTCTTTGATTTCTTTCATCCCAGGAATGCAAGGATTCTTCAATATATGCAAATCAATCCGTGTGATACACCATATTAACAAACTGTAGGATAAAAAACATATGATAATCTCAATAGATGGAGAAAAAGCTTTTGACAAAATTCAACACCCATTTACACAAAAACTCTCCAGAAAGTGGGCATAAAGGGAACCTACCTCAACATAGTAAAAGCCATATATGACACTCGCACAGCCAACATCATTCTCAATGGTGAAAAACTGAAACCATTTCCTCTAAGATTAGGAAGGGTGCCAACTCTCACCACTATTATTCAACATAGTTTTGGAAGTTTTAGCCACGGCAATCAGAGAAGAAAAAGAAATAAAAGGAATAGAAATTGGAAAAGAAGAAGTGAAACTGTCACTGTTTGCAGGTGACATGATACTATACATAGAGAATCCTAAAAATGCCACCAGAAAACTACTAGAGCTAAGAAATTAAGGAAACACTCCCATTTACCATTGCAACAAAAAGAATAAAATACCTAGGAATAAACCTGCCTAAGGAGGCAACCCCCTTATTTACTTATGATCTGACTGCTTCCCTCAGACCACAAACTCTAAGAGGACAGGAACCAACCAGTCATTTCAACACATACCTGGTACTGCCTGGCACATTACATCATACACAGGGGGCACTCACAAATATTTGCTGGATGAAGGAATACTCTGTACTGTTGCTGCAAGGGAAAAAGACTTTTCTCCCAACTTGATCATATCCTTCACTTCTAAGTCAGTGTTCTAAAATAGACTGCTCAGACATCTAGCAGTGAGAAATGGTGAAACTATGATTACTCCTACATTGGTCCCACTTTCATTACCCAGACACTGACATTTAATAATCATTGAGTATTTAAGAATGCAGTTCTTATAGATGAAAGTAACTATTTGTTAAAGAGAAGGGGACTGGAATGAAAATGGAGAATCCTTTGATGAACATTACATTCAAATCATTAGAATTTTGTATAGATGTAATTGCTCCCTCAGAAATAGATTAAAGATACACAGCATTTTAAATGACATTTTTACATTGTTAAAGCACAGTTGATTATAAATGTGAGTATTTTAAACCAGGCATGCTTCCTCTCCATCAATCAGCATTATCATGACCATCTTTTTAATAAGATTATTTGCTAATGGAAAACTAAAATGTGCGATGCTTGCAGTAGCATTAACACAGAGAATGATCAAGTGACAGTTCACCCACCATTTGATTCTCTCTTCAGGACACTGTGTCTGGAGAAATGTGTTTTTCTTCATTCACACACACCCATACAGCTTCTGCTATTGGGTATTTTTTTCCAATGAGGAGTCATGAGTGCCTCCAGGCTTTGAGGTGTTAATCATTAGCAGTTAAGAATCATCTTAAAGAACAAACTCTGGCATTTTCCCCAAAAGCTGACGGTTGAGATGCTGCAGGGCTATTTTGGATGTAGGATTCTGACATTTATTACTCACTCAAATGAGGAAGATAATATATTAAGTTGACAAAGAAAGTAAAGTCATCAGACTTTCAGTTGAACAACTCAGTAGACTGCTCAGCTGGGTGCATTTCATTAGCCGATAAGTTCTAATGTGTTATTTACCTGCACAGTTTTTTTTAAGAGGCCAGGATAATGCATGATGAAAATCACCTACAGAAGAAAACAGAGGAACACACCGGATCTCTAAAGGCAAATTTGTTTTTATTTAAAAAAATCAGAGAATGGTTGATGTGTCTTGTGTGTTAGAGGTGGGACACAGCTATGGGAAGGAAACCATGCAGGTTTAGAAATGCTGAGAATCAAAGGAAAGTTATCAAGAAACACATCGATAACTCATCACAGGTGTTACCTATACTTATTGCCAATTAAATAATTCTTATTCATTGTAAGCATTCACTATAAAAGAAGTGTTGACATATATGAGGAAGGATATTAAATACAAAATGTGAAAACTGTATTCAGAACATAGAAAGGATATTGAGTCAGAACACTGCCTTGTATCTGAGGAACAAATGGTAGACAGAACCAAGACCTTCATTTCTGGCATTTAAGAGTCTCCCTTTCTCCAGACTTCCTAAATTCTCTACACTAAATAAACGGAACCTGTATTCTCTCCTACCATATTCCGAGTAATTTTTTAAAAAGTAAAAGCTGTAAACGATGAAATAATTATATCTATCATGTAATAAAATTTAAACTGGTCAAACTCATCTAAGAGAAAGACTCTCAGACATGCAACACAGAACCCACCTATATTCTGTTTAAAAGGCAGACTCCTAAAACCAAGTGACCAACAAGGGGAGGAAGTCACAGGATAGACAAAGACATCCCAGGCAGATGGGAACAAAAATAAAGCATTGACTGCAATGTTGTTATCAGATGAATCTGAATCTGGAGAAAATCTAGACAAAGAATGGCCCTTTATAAGGATATAGAGTATAGCTCACAATGAAGCTCAAACAATGTGACTATCCAGTCACCAAATAATATAACATCAAGATCATTATAAGAATCACCAGAAATATAAGGTAAAATTGGAGACTTTAAGCTACTTATTACAGTCATCAATAGACCAAATGGACAAAAAATAATTGAGGGATTAAGGGTATAGAAAGCCTAAATAACAGTTTATAAGATGGAATATATATACATATATATGTATGTATATATATGTATATATATATATATATATATATATATATACACACACACACACACATATATATCAGACACAATACCCTGAGAATAGAGAATACTTCTTTCTTAGATGCTCAGGAAATGTAATTAATTTAATTAATTTTGCAAAAAATTTATATATTGGTCATAAATGAAACTTCAGCAAATTCACCAAAGCTGGAATAGAATCAAAACCATTTTTTGATCAATTGTAATAAAAGGAGAAATTTGAAAATATAACTATTTAAAAACAACCAAAAAAACAAAACAAAAAAAAAAAAAAAAAAAAAAAAAAACACAGTCATGTGGAAATTTCAAAATTTTCTCTTAATCCTTGAGACATAAAGAAATCAAAACTCAAATTGTAATACATCTAGAAGGATTGATGAAAGCATGACATGCCAGAACCTATAGCATACATCTAAAGTCATGCTCAGAGAAAGTCATAGCACTAAATAATTTAATAATGAACAAGAAAAATAATTTAAACTTCCAACTTAGAAAAGCAAAGGAATAGTGAAGAATGATAAAAACAGATTTTAATGAATGGGACAATTAAAAAATTACAGAACTAATAAATAAATCTAAAAGCTAGGTAACAGACAAAAAGATAAATTATTAGCTGACTTAGAGAAAAGGGAGAAAGCAAATTACAAAAAAAAAATTTGACAAGTACAAATGCAGTAGAAACTGAAAGAATCATAAAAGTCTATTTTGCTCAGCTCTCTACAAACATAATAAAGAATATGGATGAAGAGGATGACTTTGTAAATAGAATAGAATATATAGAAAATTTATACAGACCAACTTCTATAACAAATTATTTCAAAGCACCATTCTACTGAAATGTTAAATAATAGATAACTCCAATGCTGTTCTGTTTCAGAGTATAGAACAGTGGAGGAAAGTTTCTAGGTTATTTTAATGAAGCTCTCATCTCTAGGAGAGAGCCTGTTTCCTTGCCTTTCCAGTTTCTAGAGGAATTCATCTTTGTCCTGTGGCCCCTTCCGTCTTCAAAAAGCCATCAATCATATTGCTTGCCTCTGCTTTTCTGACATCTCTTCACATCCCTTTCTCTGGCTCTCCTGCCTCCCTCCTTCCCTTATAAGAACCCTGTGACTACGTGGGACCCACACAAATAATCCAGGATAATCTCCCCATTTTAAGATCCTTAAATTAATCACCAAGTCGCCTTTGCCATGTAAGGGAATATAGTCATAGGTTCTGTGGATTCGTATGTAGGCATCTTTGGGAGGCCACTATTCTGTCTCCCACACAATATTGCCAAAGATTAATATATTTGACAGCACCATATGTTGGCTGGTGGTGGGTCAGAAGGCACGCCCAGACATTGCTGAAGGCTGGTAAAACCTTTATGCACAGCCATTTGGATTCTCCATAAGATGACAATTGCACTTCCAGAAATTTCTTTAACAGATTCACCTAGACAGGGTAAAGAAGACTGTATATATTAGGGTACTCACTGCAGCATTTTTATGACATCAAAGAATTGAAAATAAGTAAATCATCATCAAAAAGAACTGGTTAAATAAGCTAGGGTACACTGATAAAAAGGAATATTCTTCAGGCTTTCATGAAAGATGCTTTTCTCTTTGAATTGAGATGGAAAAAATCACCAAGGTGTAGATCATATGTCATTGTTTATGAGAGGTGCTTTTTTTTTTCTTTTTTCCCATTTTAACATCTCTGGAATCAGGATGTGTCTTTCAAATAATGGCCTGTCATATTTAAATGGCAGAATATTTGTTTCTTTCAGAGTGGTAAAATAATAATGGTGTGTCTTGTGGTCAGCGAGAACTTGAACTTGATGGAATACTGTCATTGACTGGGGGGGAAAAAGTTCAGATTTGTGTGTAACTGTGTATCGGGTTGGCCAAAAAGTTTGTTCGGGTTTTAAGGAACTTTTTGGCCAACCCAATATCATGTGTAACAGAATGACTATGTGTAAACACGCACACACTTCCCCGTGTTATTAGATCATTCCCATCAGCATTCAAACAAGCTTTTTATTTCTCCCATTAAAAAAAAAATCTCCTTTTGATCACATTTTCTCCCTCTAGTTATTACCTCTCTTCTTGGCTTCCTTTTACAGCAAATCTCCTCAAGAGACTTAATCTATACACATTTTCTCAAGCTTCTCTTCTGCTCCTAACTCCTAAATCCATTCTAATTTGTTTTGATCCCACTAAAACTCTTCTCATCAATATTGCCATTGACCTGGGTCTTGATAAATCATTTAGCAGCATTAGGTACAATTGTCATGCCTCCTCCCTGAAATATGTTCCTTCCCTTGGCTCCCAGGACATCTTACACTGCTTTCCTCCTCTCCATTGGTGCTCCTCCTCAGTCAGCTTGCTTTTTCCTCCTTATCGTTTTCACTACTAACTGTGGGAGAATCCCAAGGCTCCGCCCTGTTCCCTTCTTCCCTGCATTCACTTCTGTCAGGGTCTCCTCCAAACTCACACCTTTGAACACCATCAATTTGCCCTTAACTTTCAAATTTGTATCTCCAGCTCAGGTCTGTTCTGTGATTTCATACTCATATATCCAACTGTTTGCTTAGCATCTCCAGTTTGATGTCTAATAAGCATCTTAGGCTTAAGGTAGCTAAGACTGAACTTCTCATTTTCCCCTCAAAGCCTACTCCCCCTTCAGGCTTCTTGTCTCAGTAATGACACCACCGTTTTCTCAGTTGTTCTGGCTAAAATCCCTAGAGTCGCTCTTGATTCTCGACTTCCTTTCTCAGCCCACTTCCAAGCCATAGTCTATTCTTGTTGACTCTGCCTTCAAAGTCTATCCAGAATCTGACCTTTTCTCACCACCTCCATTGCTGCCTTCTAGTCCAAGCCACCAGTCATCATCTTTTGACTCTATTCTTGCCAAGTCCTTCTTAAGCGCCCTCATAAGTCTTGCTTCTCTTCAGGTTCTTCTCAACAGAGCATCCAGGATATCCTGCTAAAATGTAAGTCAGATAATGTCACTCCTTGCTCAAACTCCCCTGCCCCCGCCCCACCATTCGCTCTCTATTTCCTTCAGAATCAAAGCCAAATTTATTACAGTGACACATCTCAGCCTGATGTAGTCCACTGTGTACCTTGATCTCATTTCCCATTCTTTGCTTCCAAACTCACTCTTCCTGGATGCTCTTCCCTGATAACCACAGAACTCACTATCTGTCCTCCTTTAAGTCTGCTCAAGTGTCACTCTGTAAAGCTTTATTCTGACCACCCATTTCTACATCTTCCCAAGACTTTCTTCCCCCATTCCCTGTTTGAATTTTCTCCATAGCAATTATCATGTTCTAATAGGCTACAAAATTAGCACATTTATCTTAGTTGATTGCCTGTCTCCCCACACTAGAATGTAGACTCCTTGAAGGCAAGGAATATTGACTCTTTTGTTCATTTATATATGCACATATTCAATGCCTGACATATATTGAGTGCTCAATAAATATTTACTGAAAGGGTTATTAATTCCTTATATGGGCGTTGCATAGTTCTGGAAGCATACACAAGCAAATGATGACAAAGGCTTCTCTGTGGAAAGGAATTGGATTTCCGGGGGACAAATGGACAATCTATTTTCAAACTTTGAATTGTATGCCACGTTACATATTTAAAACAATCAAATTAGATCATTTACAAACAATTTTAAAATACTAGATAAAGGCTGTAATCTCAACTGCAAGTTGGGATGGAGTAACAGATTTTGAACCAGGAGTGTGAAATATTCCCTCCCCATTTGGGGTCACGCATCGCTCTTTTTGCTCTGGACTAGTTACATGGTACTTTAATAAAAGTCAGTAAGGAGGAGTGTTGGTGATATTCTCCATCACTAGTTCCTTCTTTCTCATTTCATTGCCCCACTTTTTAAGAGAGTTTGCCAGGGCTCTTGAGATCAAAATCAAATTAGCTCGAGCCACAGCAAAATGATTTCTTCTTCTGTTCTAAGAGGAAGACAAAGGCCAACCTTAGGGTAGCAGATGGATAGCTGCTCGCAAAACGGACTCACCCACTGTCTCTGGCAACAAGACTGGGACGGAAACAATGCTTGATCAAACAGTTGCCAGATACCAGCTAGCACGTAACTGTAAAGAGTTAGAAGTAGTGGTTCTGATTATGATGTTGCTAAGCAAAGTCACCTTGTTAATGTTAAGCATTTTCCCCTTCAACTGAAATATACACTTACAAGGGGAAAAATCTATCCTTTATTATTTTTCAAAGTAACTTTCGGTCTAGAAAACAATTCACTGCCGCCAGAAATATGTCTTCTTTTAGAAAAGTGTATAATTGGCTGCCATTTGACATTGTGTGGCATTATTAAAGTCTTGAAATTCTCTTAATGTGCATTTTTTTTCTGGCCACAGAGCAACATTTTCCCAATCCCAAAGATTCCCTTGCCATCTTACATGGCCCCATCTATTTTGAGAGCTTCTCAGCCAAGGATGATTTTGAAAGAGTCAGGTTCTTGGTACAACTTTAGAGGATTAAATGGGTCAGACTAATATAAAGGTAAAATGTAACCATGGTTATTATTACTCTTGATTAACTTTTAATTTGCACACCACACTATCAAGACCTTGTCAACTAATACCTGAACTACTGGTTTATAGAAATGTAGACTCCTACCTCCCCCAATTCCAGTGCAAAAGTCTACCTCCCAGTGGCAAACATTTATGGATCACCACTAAGTGCAGAATTGACTGGACAGACCATGTCATTGTTGCTTCATCTCCATCTGAGAAAGTGCTTGTTCAAAATGCGGATCCCCAGATCTCCCCCATGACCGTCAGACTTCCCCTGTGGGTCTGATGCTCACTGAGGTTTGAGAACTACTGAATGAAAAGATGAAAAATAAATCGAAGACCGTGTCTTTGTTTCTTTGAAACGCACAGTATAGTCAGTGAAGACAAACTCCTTGCCTGTAAAGCGATTTGGTTTTATTATCAAGTAATATACCAACAGTATGAGGGCACGCAACAAAGATCTGCTCTTTGATTACATACATGGCTGAGTGGATGAATGAGTTCAGCACAGACCAAGTGTGGGAGCACGGTGGATATACTTGCTTTTCTCCTGTGCTGCTCTGCCTTCATGTGATTCTGTGGTTCACAAGTTTAACAAAATATCCCCTGTCTCTGTAAGCAAGATTAGGTCTTGTCAGCTTTGAAGTTATACCAACATCCCATTAAAAGAGGGTGTATGAAGCCAGTCGTTATGATAATGTTAACAAGTACAAAGGGCTTCACTTACTCTGAACGAATCCTAGTTAATACAAATGGCTACTAGAGAATGGAAATAGTGTGTCATGTCCTAGCCAGTGGCAGAAAGCAGAGGAGTGAAATTTTAAAATGTGATTCCAAAATATGGCAGAAGAGAGAAAAAAATAAACCTAGATAAAATCAGGACAAATAGGAACAATAAAATAAGGTGATTAGAACTCATTCCAAATATATCCATAGTCTCAGTTGATATAAGAGGAACAAACTCTCTAGTTTAAAATGCAGAAATATTAGTTTGAATAAAAGAAAACCGACATTCACTATATTCTGTTTATAAGTGACACACATAAAATGACACAGAGAAGGGGCTTCCCTGGTGGCGCAGTGGTTGAGAGTCCGCCTGACGATGCAGGGGCCACGGGTTCGTGCCCCGGTCCGGGAGGATCCCACGTGCCGCGGAGCGGCTGGGCCCGTGAGCCATGGCCGCTGAGCCTGCGCGTCCGGAGACTGTGCTCCGCGACGGGAGAGGCCGCAACAGCGAGAGGCCCGCATACCGCAAAAAAAAAAAAAAAAAAAAAGACACAGAGAAAATATAAGGACAGAGAAAGATTGCAAGTGAAAGGAGGAAAAAAGATATACCAGGTGGATGTTAACAATAAATGTATTTGAGGCCACTGCAGTCATATTATTCTGTTACCTGTAGCTGTAAGATTTCCAGCTCCTACACATCTCGAAGGAATAAGAACACATAGTTAAATACCACAGTTTCAGGTGCATGATATTTCAGCTGAATATTCAGGCTTGTTTTAAATTCTGGGTTATTTTTTTCCTAGAAAATGCCAATTTCTAAGATTATGTTCATAAAATAGAGTTACATGCCTATGGTTGGCGATAGTCATTTTCTTATTATAATAATATGGATAAAGAAGAAGACACGCTCAATATGAAACAGATTTCAGTAGGAAATTGCATCCTGTCTTGCTAATTGAGGGAATGACTGACAATTTCCTTGATAAAACCCAGTTCAGATTGCCAATGCTGGGGTGGAGGGAGAATCTCCTCGGGAAATACGTAGTGTCCCCCTTAACCTTTTTCTTATCCTCCAGGACTTACAGAGAAGCACGGTTGGTTTTTTACATGGTAATACATTTCCTCATAGGGCTGCAGTAATGAGTATGAGATGTCCAAAGAGACCTCCTATCCTTCCCATGCTTCACTGCCAACCTTGGATGATCGGGTCTGATTTCATTAATCCTGTAGGACGGGGTTTATTTCCTTATGGTCCAGCCAGTGGTTAAGTTATGCTGTCTCAAGTCATTCTTTGTTCTGAGTTATGCATCAGGCATGTCTCAAAAGAAAGTCACTTAATGTGGAAAAAGTGAGTTTGAAAAAAGTGGAGAGGCTCAAAATTCGTGCTTTAAAAATATCAAGGAGATCGAACAGTCACTCAGGTGATGCTGATATTGACTGGCCTCTTTGGCAGTCTTTGGACTGAGCATTTGTACTGGGAGAGAAAGCTTCTGTGATGACCCAGCTTTCCCTGGAGAACATGGCCATTAAACACCCTCTGTTCTTCTCCTGTAGGAGCGCTACACACTGTGAGTGAAATCCCATAATAGTGGAAATCCTGCTCAGGGAATAACTGGTCTTTCTATTCTTTTTGAAGTGGGGAAACGGGGGCATATGTTTCTTTACAGTTTCTCTGGAGCTCTTAGTCCTTGTGCCGTATGAAATAAAACCAAAACACAGCTTGTGGTCCTGTCTTTGTTAGTTTGACAATGAGGGTGTTATGAATCGGGAGATTTCAAGAGAGTTCTCTGTTGTAATATACATTTGGGGGTAGGGAACAATTTTTGAAGATTTGTCAATCTGGTGCTCGAAGAGGCATATCACAGGAAATGTTTTGTACCTTACAACTCTTTTTCCTGGCTGTGATTTATTGGACCATGGTACTGTAAATCATGCTTTCTGATTCTCTCTTCTCTTTCTGAAATAAGTGACTCATTCTGTGGGGCCAAGCTTGCTCCTTTTTCTTTTTCTTTCTTTCTTTTTTTATTATTATTTTCACTGAAAACCTTGTTTTCATCTATCCCAATCGTGTACGTGTCATTTTTCCTGTTAATTCTCTCACTATCTGGGAAGGTTCATTTAAAGAATATTTCTATAAAAGTCATATCTCATCTAAGAAATGCCAGAAGTAAAAAATTTAAAATATTTGAGTCCTTAAGAAAATGCATAGATTTCCGTATATAAGCCATATTATTGCTGGGAAACATGGTATAAATTAAATTTTATCTTCTTTTGATTTTCTTCTCTTCCTGTAAAGAGTATAATTTTCACTGGGCTTGGAGAATATGAATTTAACTTACAAGTCATGTTGTAAGCAACATTTATTTTTTTAAAGCCAAACTTCTAGAAAACTATCAGGAAAATAATCCTATTTTTTATAACACTGCAGGTAAACAACAAACATATTTAGAAACTAGGAGAGTTTTAAAGCGAATGACAGGGTAAATCAATAACTCCTACATGGAGGAGAGAAATGATTTTCTATTCAGGATATCAAACAAAACTAACGTGATGTTAATGGCTGAATGAACAGCCTTCCCATTTGCACTTGCATGAGGGAGAAGTTGAGGATTGGCAGTTGCTCATATAAATCAAGTCTGGCAAGAACCAGATGAATAAGTGTTTGACATTTTCAGTTGGAAAGGAGAAGCTTGTCTCCCGTTCTAAAAAGCCTTCCCCTTGTGACAATCATCTTTTTTTCCTCTCTTGATGAACCAGATTTTTAACATCAACTTCGCATAAGCAAATGCACTGTGGTCCAGAGGGCAGACCTTTCGGAGGCAGCGAGGTAGCCAAGATGACGGGGGAAAACATGACCATATTTGCCCATCAAAACCAAATCTGTTGCCCGTGCATTTGCCAGCACGGTTTACTTAAGCTCTTTCCACTCACTCGTGCTGTGTTTTACAATTCTCAAATCTAAAGAAACAGGGAGAAAATGGAGACACATAAATCGGATTTTCTACTTTACGTCAACGTCACAGAGGAATCCAGCTACTGACCACATGTCTTACATGGCAATTACTTGTTAAGCAACTACATATTCAACGTTTATAGTTGAAGGCCTACTAAGCGTCCAACAAATTCCATGATTTGTATCCAAGAGAAGAGATGTTGTTTCATAAGAACATCACTCAAAACATCTGAGTTCTACTCTTGTCTCTACCACTCATCCTATGACCACTGCAAGTCACCTGACCTCCTGGCCTTTGTAAAAATGAGGAAATTTAAATAAACATTTTCTAATGCACCTTCCACCTCAAGCATTATGTCCTCGATTAACGTAATTGAACTTGCCTTCCTACCGCTAGAGGAAATAGGAGGAGCTCAAAAGGCAAAAAAGAGAACAAATAAACTGCAAAACAGTGGTCGTGACAACATGTGCTAGGATTTGAGGCAGTGCCCAGCTGAGTCCTAAAAGTGATGACCTCGTCTCAGGAGACATGCATGACTCCAGGGCCTTTCAAACAGATGAGTCAGATCTCTCTAGGAGCCGGGTATTAGAGCGGAGCTGGAGATAGCTATGTTTTGGCAATGCACCAAAAGTGGTGCAACTCACCTTAGTTCCTTCAGTGAACTGGCTTCGGCTTGGAGGCTGAGGGCAAGGCCACCTCCTTTTGGAGAGCAAAGAGTTTCCAGCGCAGGTCTGTTACCGTTAGCGTATATTTAATCTCTCAGAACTGATTCCAGTGCGTTCAGTTAGTTAGGTCTCTGGCTTGACCCGCACTTGAGGTCATTGGATATGCACCCCTGGAACTTTCTGCTTTGACTCCAGTATTGCTCTTGCAGCCCCCCGGCAGCTGGCCCGATGCAGAAGCAAACTTCCCTTGAAACTTGGCTTCTACTCCTTCGGCCTTCATCCTGGTGCCTCACTTTTATCTTCAGCCTTTTCCCCTGCTGCAGAAAGACGAAGCCCAAGCAATGAGTTGGAGCAGCAATTTCTGGTTGAACTGGCTTTCCTTACAGCCATAAATTGTCAGCTCTAGAAAAAAGTAGGGAGTCAGTGCCCAGTATCACGGCTAGACCCAAGCAATGCGTTAGACTCATTGAAGAGGCGAGAAATTCCACTTGAAAATTATCCAGCCCCACTCCCACTTTAAAGAGAGAGTGGATTTTCTTGCCAAGAATGAGGGAAAGTAAGGGGACTAATCCAGGCACTTTTTTTTTTTTTTTTTTTTTTTTTTTTTTGTGGTATGCGGGCCTCCCTCTGTTGTGGCCTCTCCCGTTGCGGAGCACAGGCTCCGGACGCGCAGGCTCAGCGGCCATGGCTCACGGGCCCAGCCGCCCCGCGGCATGTGGGATCCTCCCAGACCGGGGCGCGAACCCGGTTCCCCTGCATCGGCAGGCGGACGCGCAACCGCTGCGCCACCAGGGAAGCCCCCAGGCACTTTTATATAATTATGTATCTAATCTTCTTAGTAACGTTTAACATTAGTTGATATCATTCCAATTTTGCATTGAGGAATTGAAGGTTTAAAAGGTTAAGTAAACTGTCTAAGGTCAAAAACTTAATATGTGGTAGGATTGGATTAAAACCCTTGACCTCAAAATTCTATTTTTTTTCACCAGGCTATCTCTTTTTGCAAGTACATAGAATAATAATTACCTTGGTTCCTCTCAAATTCTAAAGATCAAAAAAAAATGATAGTAGGTGAAAGATATACCTCAGGAAGATAGAGTTATAGTAACTATATAGAGGTAACTAGTTTGAAGTAGTCACTTCCAAAGCTCTGGATAACATGAAGAAAACTGGGCACTTCCTACATAAGAGTGGACTTCCATCTTTTTTGCATCACAAGAGTAACATGATGTGGGCTTTCATATTGATCTCATAGGAAATCATGAGCCATCAACATTAATGTTTGATTCATGAATATGATCTTTTTATTAAAGATGTAACATTTAAACACTTGCTCTGTAATTAAATGTCATTTTGAAAATTCCATTTTCAGGTCAAGATTTCCCCTGAAACTCCAGTCTAATTAATGACATTATGTCATTTGATTTTTAAAATGATCTGAGGAACTCACCTATAGGAGTGTCGTATTGATAGCCCTGCAAAGTCTAACTCACTGATAAAAAGTAAAAAGCTAGTGAACATCACTGAAGACTGGAAGGTTCTTACACCATTGATTCTTGCCATGGTACTAATAGATGTTTTTAGTTTGATGTCAGTTGTTTGTCAAGGAATTATAATAATATTTTTCAAAAAGCTTTGCTTTGACTCCCATTACACTGCGAGACTGTTGTTTTCCCCAACCTCCCTACCATCTGTCTTGATTCTGCATTGGAAAATCTCCCTGATATTCCATCCAGAAGGGCTAAGTGAAATCAATATGGCAACCGCGGATTGCTGATGCATTCCAGTTTTTAAGTGGGGTGTTGTTATGATTAACCGTGGCCCAGCTCCTTACCTCTCTATTATCCTAATGCTATCTCAGAACACTTCAGTCGCTCATCGCATTCAATTAATTCTATATGCTTTCTGAAAATGCAGCATAAGGCTAAAAGAAATGTGAAGAAAAAAAGATCAATTATATTTAGCTTTCAGCAGGATTGGAATGATACAGTTTTCCCTTTTTGTCTATTTTGGTTAAAGACCAATCAATATATAAGAATACCATGTGTTTTAGAATAGGGGCCATGAAAATCATTAACAAGATCTATTCTTTTATGTGCCATATGCTTAGCTAGAAATTAGATAGAACACTTGAGCTTTTTTTTTTAATATTACTACCCCAAAGAGGAAAGAATCTTTTAAAAACTTTATAGCACCTAATTATATTAAGCAATCTGTCACTACTGATTTTTCATAATCCAGATACTAATGAATATGTGTATCTCTCTAATTATTAGAGGATAGCCCTTCATAGTGTGGCAGTTCTGAGTAATGACAAGGGCCCAATGGTGTTTGAAGTAGGTTGAGATTCAGGGCCATGGAGACAGTATAATCAAAACATGGTGATGCTGGGGGTATCACAAGAATCATTCACATATGGAAATCTCTTAGAAGCAGGGTAGATATTAGGAAGATACATTCAGGAAGCATTCAATTTTAAGTGTCAGAAATTTTAACTAACGTAAAAAACAAATTCGTTAGCTCATACAAGTGGGAAGGCTGGAGGTGAATCTCACTTCATACATGTAGGTCATTTTTCTTGCTCTATCTCTCATCTTAGCTTGTCTCTCTCACCCTTATGTTTACTTCATCCTCTGCCGTTGCAAACATGTGTTCTCCATATGGCATGAAAGATGGCCATGGGTATCCCCAGATTTCCAACTTCCTTGCTCAGCAAAGAAGTATAAAGAGAACTTGTGTCTTACAAAGCCCATATACAACTCCCAGGACAAGATTTTCTGTAGCCCTGCTTGGATCTTGTATCCTCTCTTGGTCCAATAACTATGGATGGAGAAATAAAGATGCAGTGCTTGCTTGGGTCAGGGCTGTGCACCCCTGTGACCTGGAGGTGCGAGGTCTTATGAAAAGGGAAATTATTGGGGCAAAAGCTTCTAATATGGTTGGAAAAGAAGACCACAAGCCAAAAGCAAAAGTCCTCAATTAATACAGAAGAAAAGCTCTTGGTCCTGGCTAATTAATTAACCATGATTAATCCTATGCAGAATCGAGCAATATAGTTCATGCCGTTATATTTAGCTACTCAGAGCTGAGCTAGCTTGCAAAGGTCTCACATGCAGTCCTTACATACTCTCCTTGAATGCCTTCTTTTCATAAATCTTTTGCCTGGTCTCACCCATTACAATGTACATTTTCAGGCTTCATTAAATGATTGTGTCTTGCATATTGTTCTGCCTCGCTTATAGCAGAACCTCAAAAATGTCTGCGAAATGAATTACCATGCTTTTTTCTTCCCTTTGTAGAGAGACTGGTAGAGTCTGGCACTAGGTGCTGTGTAACAGTGTAAGTTCTTGCCGTTTTCAAATTGCCTTTATTTCAGTTGGCACTTGGTAGCCTCCCTCAAAATCCTTCTCTGTCCTACCCCCTGGCTCCCTTATTACCTTTTAGTTTAGGAAATAAATAGCCCAGACATTGAACTACTTTTAGTTCACCGGATCTTTAGAATTACCTCTCACTGCCCACCTTCTCTTTCTGCTGTGTTAATCTCTCACTAGAATAGAAAATTAACAGTTGATGCCACAGTTACTTGGGGAGTTCCTGAGACTAGCATAAAATGAGTAACTGTCAGGTGTTTGTTTTTTCCCTAGTATCACTGCAAATATGCTCTGTGATTAACACGAGTAAATTATTTCTTTATTTTGCCTTAAAATGGTGATTTTCGGGCTTCCCTGGTGGCGCAGTGGTTGCGCGTCCGCCTGCCGATGCAGGGGAACCGGGTTCGCGCACCGGTCTGGGAGGATCCCACATGCCGCGGAGCGGCTGGGCCCGTGAGCCATGGCCGCTGAGCCTGCGCGTCCGGAGCCTGTGCTCCGCAACGGGAGAGGCCACAGCAGAGGAAGGGCCGCATACCACAAAAAAAAAAAAAAAAAAAAAAAAAAAATGGTGATTTTGATGGAATTCTATGCAACTGATGAAGTACTATTGTTGAAGATGATAAGAAGTCAAAATTTTTCTTTTACATTTTAAGTGAAAAAAGCACAATATATATAATCTGTCTTGTTTTATATATATATATAAATATGTAATTATATATAATTATACATATAGGCAAATATATGTATAAATGCATGTGTATATTAAGTTTCCAATACGCCACTAGATTTAATTTGTTAATATTCTCACATTTAGTTTATAGTTTGGGGTCAATATTATATGATCATTGTAGAATGAGCATGAAACTTCCCAGCTTTTTCTAAGCTTTGGAATAGGTTAAATAAGACCGGTATTCTTCATTGCCATTATTTTCTTTTTTGGTATTCATTTGTAAAATAATCTGGGCTGGTACTTTAAATTAAGAATAGAAATTTAACTAAATTTTAATTTCATCTATAGTCATTTGTCCACTGAAGAATTTTAAATCGTTTTGAGTCAATTTTGGTAATTTATATTTTCATTAAAAATTGCTGCTCTCATGTATATTTTCAAAAGTAGTTGCATACATTTGTACTTAGTAGTCTCACATAACTTTTAAAATCATCTTTGTGTCTGCAGAAATGCCCCTTTTCTAATGTTATTTTTATTTCCCGCTTTATCAGATTGGTCAAAACTTTGTGTATTTCACACTTATATTTACTAAACTATTGTCTCTTAGTTTTTTAGTTAATTAATTTCTACTTTTATCTTTTAAAAGTTTACCTCTATGCTCTCTTCAGCTTTATTTTGCTGCATTTTACTTACCATTTAATTCAAAATCTCCCTAGGTATCATAATCCAGAGTTAATAACTAAATGGATTCATCAATTACCCTACTCCTTGGGCATAAGAACAAATCAAACTTAAAATTCTTGGCTCTCAGTCTACTCTTCTATAATTAAATGGAAGAAGATATTATTTTGTGTAAAGGGTTCTTAATAACTGCAGAAATCTGCCACAAGTGTTTTGCCCATAATAACAAGACAATAATCAGATGTTCCAAATTCCCTCAATTACATATTTAAATTACCCTGGTACCATTGAAGAGACTTGTACCAGTTACCAGGCATTGCAAGGCAGGCAATCGGTAAAAAAAAAAAAATAACACAGTGATAGTTACATGGCCCAACTAAAACTACCGTCTTTTGAAATTGCTTCTATCCGTGCTGCCTAGTTCTGTACCAGCCCTGGGGAAAATCAGGGATTATAAGAGATGCAATATTCTACAGCTACAGCCTATACAGGAATGGCACCATGACCCTGGGTGCAGTCCTAGACCTCCCCTTCCTCACTGGGAAGCCACATCCCATCTTCAACAAGCCCGTCTGTCTTTGACAGTGAAGTGAAGATAAAGGTACATGCCACATACCTCCTTCCTATAACTCTTTTCATTATATCAACAGAGTGTTATTGTTAATGAGATAATGCTTTCAAAATGCTTTGTATGCCTTTGACAAAAAAAAAGAAAAAAAAAAGAAGAAGAAGAAGAAGCTATTTTTAAAAGAAGAATTGCTCTGCTGGCCTTGAACTCAGATCTGAGTCTGACCCGTGTGCCTTCTGTTGAGAGAAAGCGATTAACCATGAAGACATTCAAGAGAGACTGGAAACTTTGCCCAACAGGCAGGAGATCAGCCATGACATAGCCTACTGTGAAATATCATTAGCTTCCTTTAAAATTCTGTCAACCTAAGTTGAAATGTAGGTGAAAGTTTTAAAATATAAAAAAGAAACATGTCAATAGCATTTTAGTTCCAAAGTGAAAAGAGCTTACTTTTTTGTTTACAAAAAATTACAGGTTCATTGAAACACCTTTTCAAACAATATAGAAAAATGTAAAATTAAAATTGCCTATTATCGGGCTTCCCTGGTGGCGCAGTGGTTGCGCGTCCGCCTGCCGATGCAGGGGAACCGGGTTCGCGTCCCGGTCTGGGAGGATCCCACATGCCGCGGAGCGGCTGGACCCGTGGGCCGTGGCCGCTGGGCCTGCGCGTCCGGAGCCTGCGCTCCGCGATGGGAGAGGCCACAGCAGAGGGAGGCCCGCATACCACAAAAACAAAAAACAAAACAAACAAACAAAAAAAATTGCCTATTATCTACCACCTGGAGAGAATCATAATCTGGCCCATAACTTTTTCAGATATCTGTCTATGTATATTTGTATTAAGGGAATCATACAACTGTATTTTTCCCCCTCATAATATGTTGTGAATATTATCTCAGATTTGTAAATAATATTTAAAATAAAATGTATGTGGATATACCTACTGTCGTGGGTTGAATGACGCTCCTCCCCACAAGATATACCCACTGGAACCTATGACTATGACTTTATTTGGAAATAAGGTCTTTGCAGATGTAATTAAGTTACAGATGTTGCGATGAGGTCATCCTAGCCTATCTGGGTAGGCCATAAATCCAATTTTGTCATTATACCAGGAAGGCAGAGGGAAATGAAAAAGACACGGAGAGAGTGCTGGATGAGATAGAGGTGGAGATTGGAGTGATGTAGCCCAGGAAAGCTGACAAGGAACCCCTGGAAGCTGAAGAGGAAAGGGACAGAACCTGCCCCAGAGTCCCTAGAAGGAGCACAGACCCAGCACCATCTTGGTTTGGGGCTCTGACCACCAGAGCTGTGAGAGAATAAATTTCTGTTGTTTCAAGCCAACAAGTTTGTGGTAATTTGTTATATCAACCCTAGAAAATGAATATACCTGTGTACACATGGAAATTGATACATTTGGATACATGTTTAAGTGGAGCCTGGATTTCCAGTAGTTCAAAAAGAGTAAGTATATAACTAATCATAGCTAATGCAATGATTTCTCTTGAATATGGTGTTTAAAAAGAAGGAAAGCTGATTTCCAGGACAGAGATATATATTGTATAATTGTATATTGTGTGTGTGTGTATATATATATATATAGAGAGAGAGAGAGAGAGAGAGAGAGAGAGAGTATACTGTAAGCCCCCTCTTAAAAAAATGTGATGTATATACATAATACATATAATACATACATATACTGCATATATACATACATAACCTAAGATATATATCGAATTATATATAATTATTTAGATTATAATCATTTGCATAACTTGCAAATAGAATTTTTTTTTTGACTGCGCCGAGCGGCTTGCGGGATCTTAGTTCCCCGACCAGGGAGTGAAACCAGGCCCCGACAGTGGAAGCGCTGAGTCCTAACCACTGGACGGCCAGGGAATTCATGCAAATAGAAAAATTTTAAAGCAAATAATTTAAAAGCAAAGACTCATTAACTGAGCACCAAATTTAAGAACAGGATTATTACTAATACAGATGAAGCTCCTTATGTGGTCTTCTTGCTCCCTCATGCCCCTGAAGAGCCTACAGAGGTAACTACTCTGACTTTAAAAAAATCACTTCTTGTTTTTTAAAGTTTTAAAGCCAGGTTTCCCTAAATACTATATTGCTTTTCTTTTGAGTTTATGTAATGGTATCACAGTCAATGGAGTCATTTCAGAGATGCTTTCATCACTCAATGAACATTTCTACAATTGATCCATGTGCTACATTCATTGTTTGTGCATCTGTTTTTCTACTGATGGATACTGGAGCTGTTTGCAGCATTTGCTAGTATTTGCTATTAAGTAACATGCCTGTGCATGTACCACTGCGTACTGGACTTGCACGTTCTCAGGATGTGCACAAGCTTAGGTGTAGAAAATGATGCCAAATTGTTTTTCCAACGTGTTGACAGCAATTAACACTCCTGCCAGCGGTGTAGGAATGTTTTCTGTTGCTCCACGTACTTTCCAAAACTTGGTGGTGTAACTCTTTTATTTTGCCAATCTAGTAAATGCAGAATGGGATCTTATGATCTTATTTTGCATTTTTTTGATTGATAATTGGTTGAGCGTGTTAAAATAAGTTTTTAGAACATTTGTGTTTCCCACTGTGTGAGATATTTATTCATGTCTTTTGCTCATTTTTCTACTGAATCATGTCTTTTCATATTGATATTTAAGATTTCTATACGTATTCTAGATATCTTGTCAGTTACATATGTTGTAAATATCTTCTCCCAGTTTGTGCCTTGTCTTTCACCATCTTTATAATATCTCTTGATGATGAAAGCTTAATGTCATGGAATTCAATGCCTCTATTAATTTTTAAATTTTTGTTTGTGTCCTTTTAAAACTGTTTCTAACCTCCAGGAATATAAAGATGTTCTCTTATATTTTCTTCAAAAAGCTGCAAAATTTTGCCTTTTATAGTTAAAACATTTGGTATTGATTTTTGTGAATGGTGTGAGAGGTAGTATTCAAATTTAATTTCTTTCTCATGTCACTCACCAGTCGTCCCAGGGCACATTCTTTTTTATTTATTTATGGCTGTGTTGGGTCTTCGTTTCTGTGCGAGGGCTTTCTCTAGTCGAGGCGAGCGGGGGCCACTCTTCATCGCGGTGCGCGGGCCTCTCACTATCGCGGCCTCTCTTGTTGCGGAGCACAGGCTCCAGACGCGCAGGCTCAGTAGTTGTGGCTCACGGGCCCAGTTGCTCCGCGGCATGTGGGATCTTCCCAGACTAGGGCTCGAACCCATGTCCCCTGCATTGGCAGGCAGATTCTCAACCACTGTGCCACCAGGGAAGCCCCCCAGGGCACATTCTTGAAGAAGCATTTGTTTTCCAAGATATTTGTGTTGCCATCTCTGTCATAAGTCTGTTGTGTCTCTTCAGTTTCACTGTTTTTTTTTCCCTAGTCTATCCCTGTAATTTTCCTACAGTGTTTTAATTGCTTCAGCCTTAAATTGATCTTGTAGGGCAAGTCTTCACAACCTATTTATCTTTTTCAATAGCCTTTGCCATTTTGCTTTTTAATATACATGTTAAAATCCACCTGGGCAAATTTCTTAAAAACAAACAAACAAACAAAAAACAACCCTGATGGGATTTGGATCTTTAGAGAAATTTGGAGAGGAATGTACCTTTTATGATAGTAAGCCTTCCTTCCCCTGAACATGCTAAATCTCTTTATTTAGTTATGACTTCTTTAATGTCTTTCAGTAAAGCTGTAAAATTATGTCCATAATGGTCTTATAAATCTTTTGTTAGATTTTTTAGACACTTTATATTTCTGTTGCTATTTTAAATGATATCTTTAAAAAATCTACATTTTTTAAATTGTTATTGATGGTATAGCGATTGTGTATTCATCTTATTTCTAGCCATATTGCTAAACTCTCTTATTAATTTAATAATTAATTTGGATTTTCTGTGTATATAATTATATCATCTGTGAAAAATGACATTTTTGTTTTTTCCATTCTAGTTCTTACATTTTAAAATTTAGTTTTCCTGTGTTAATATGCAAGCAAGGACCCATAATACAACTTGCATAGAAGCAGATAGTGGACAAACTTCTCTTGCTCATGATTTTAAAGTGATTGCTTCTAACATTTTACTGTAAAGGATGTTTTGGATCTAGGTTGTTGGAACTACTCTTTATTGGGTTCAAGAAGTTCTTTTTCATTTCCAGCTTACTCATGATATTTATTAGGAGTAAAGCAATTTTATCCTGAATTTTTCTTCATGTACTGAGAGGATATATGACTTTTTTTTCTCCTTTTACCTATTAATGTGGTGAATTGTCTGCAGAGACTTCTCCTGTCAAACCCCTTTGTAATTTTGGGAATTTTTAAATGATGACTGGTATTAAATACTGTCAATTCTTTTCTTCACCTGAGATAATATAATTTTTCTCTTTCTTTAGTGAATATTGTGAATTATATCGATTCATTTTCATACGCTAAACAAATCTTCCATTCCTTGACAAACCATATGTGTCCATGATGTATTATCTTTTTTTATATATATTATAGAATCACTATCACTTATATTTGGAATCTAAGATGAAAACAAAGCAAAAAACAATGACAGCAGCAAAAAACCAAGCTCATAGAAAGAGAGATCAGATTTGTGGTTACCAGAGAGAGGCAAAGGATGGGGGCAGGGGAGTTGGGGAATTGGAGGAAGATGGTCAAAAGTCACAGACTTCCAGTGATAAGATAAATAAGTACTAGGGATGTAATGTATGACACAATGATTATAGTTAACACTGCTGTATGATATATAGGAAAGCTGTTAAGATAGTAAACGCTAAGATTTCTCATCACAAGGAAGAAAAATTTTGTTTCTTTTTCTTGTTTTTTTCTTTTTTATTGCATCTATATGAGTTGCTGGTTGCTAAATAAACTTATCGTGGTAATCATTTCACAATATATGTAAGTTAAACTGTTATACTATACACCTTAAACTTATACAGTAATGTATATCAGTTATATCTCAATTAAACTGGAAAAAATAAGGTGTGTGTATATATGAGATTAAAGTAACATTGCTTGAATTGACATATGTAGATATTTAAATATATACCATCAAATCAGAGTAGAAGAGATACTTATAAATGTTCTAAATATTGAGAGTTGTTAGGACGCAAATTCTAAACCTTTTACCTTGCGTTTACTTAGCAATAGAAGGTGATATTTACAGTCGTGTTGATCTCTCTTGCAAGCTGGTTCTGTATAGATTCCAGCTGGAACCTTATTCTCTCTCTTCAGGTTGTTCTTGTCGCCTTGTGAATAAAATTAACAAAGAATTATTCATTGGCTCAAGAGCCTTCTTCAAGACTGCTTCTTTTTGGGAGAATAAGATATTTTTATTTGAAGTTCAACCTGTTCCTTAACCACTCAAGTCACTGATTGTAAATAATTAGCACTTACTATATTTATCTTGTGTGAACTGAACATTTTACAAGGCTTGGCAAAGCTGAGAGGTTTTGCATCTTTCCTATGTTCCCTCGTTCCTTCCACTGTTCTTTCTTCTCTTTTACTTATCCCCTCCACCTCTTTCTTTTCCATTAGACTGCCTCCTCTCCATTTCAGTCCTTTAAGTTTTAGAAAAAATACAATAAACTTAAAAAACAACAGCAACACACGCAAAAAAACGAGATACAGGAATAGATGTTCTGTCCTAATACAGCCCTTGTCCAAGTGGTGATTTAGTTCCTTTCGAGAGAAATGATTTGCAAATGTGAGATGGTGTAGCACACTTGCCCATTTAGATTCTTTGGAAGTAAAGTGTAAGTGAGGAAACAGGGTGTGGGTAAACAGCATTGGTGGGGGGGAAGTGGCTTACTAAAAAGTTTTCCAAGCCAGTTAATTTTACCAAGGTTATTTAAAAATTTGACCTAAGTATATATCTAAAATGAAGTAACACGACCTAAAGGTTAAGAGAACCCAGACTGGCAGGGTTCAAACTCTGGCTCCACCTTTAGGAGCTGCATGGCTTGGACAAGATTTTTAACCTCCTTTTACATCATTTTTCTGCTCTATAAATTGGAGGTAATAGTGGTAACTTGATTAAATGAGGTAATATTTGTAAAGTGCTTAGAGTAATGTTGGACATATAGCAAGCACTATATAGTTTCCTCAGTAGATAAAATAAAAAATAAATAAATGGGAAAAAATTGGACAAGAGGGTTATAAGCGTTATTGCATCGATATGCTTTTTTGAAGACAATTATTCTTGGATAAACTTGAAGTTAGAAAATAAGCTGATTTCCAAAGGAAAATGTGGTGTGCAGGAAAACAGTAGAAATGAAAGAAATTACAATGACCGGCAGTTATACCTACAGAATCACAACCATTTGTACTTTAATTGAAAATACTTCATAGTGTAAGAACAGTGTTTACTCACATCCACTTCTTTAGATTCTAGGGACTTCCTCACATGGTTTTGCTCCATCCTTAAATATTTTAAAGCCTTTTCTATTGAGTACATGAACAACACTAATTTTAGCCCCAATTGTTATATTTTGAAAGAAGCTAAAAAAAGTGTTAAGCCTGACTGTTTTCAAAGAAGACTTCTATAGCAAGAAACTAGGACTGTGGTTTGAAAGTGATTGGTCTTATTAACTGGAGAGAGAAGTATGGCCTGATGGAAAAGGAACAAGTGATGATTATATCTTACACTTTCATCTTAGGCTTCCCAAGGTGCCTGAAACCAAGTCTCATTATCATTTCTTTAAATAGGTGAAGCAAGTGAGATAGCCAGTTAAGTGTGCTTCCCAAGGTCACACTCCAACTTGCTAACATAGCGATAAAAATCCAATATACTTGATTAGTGTCCGCTGCCTACTCATCCTCTCGGCATCGATTTTGTGCGTGATGAGGAGAGGAGATGGGCAGGATGATCTTCTCCGTCTTTCCAACGCTGCCATCTTGCTCAGTGGCTCCCCTCTTATTAATCATTGATTGCATCTCTGCAAGCTTTCCTTCACACCATTTCTGTTCAGGCAGGATTCTTGCTAGTTAAGAAGTCAGAGGGACAAGTGTGTGCCCTGCCTGTTCTCTAGTGCCACTTTCACTCTTTCTCATCCTTTCAGCTCCCGAGGAAGGTTGTAAGTCCTCACAAGTGTTTTGGTTTTCGTAGGTCTTTGTTTTATGGATCACTTCCGCCTGGAATGCCTGTCATGTTTGTGGTTGATTTCAGAAAGCTTTGGGGATTTCATAATTGTGCGTGACCTTTGTCTTTTTAATTCTTTCGAATTTTAACCCATCGTCCATGTCTTTAAACCTAGTTGTAGAGAAGGACATAGGAATAGCCAGTATAGGGTCGTCCAATAGGGTGGCCACTAGCCATAAGAGCCTGTTGAAATTGAAGCCGGAACTCAAACGAAACAAAATTAAATTCAGTCCCTGAGTTGCACTAGCCTTACTTCAGGCACTACATATCTCCCGCAGCTTCAGCCTCAGCCTACGCATCTCTAGAGTGGAGAGATTGGATTAGATGACTGTAAGATCCCTCTGGCACTAGCGTTCTGTGATTTTTCCAGGGACTTTTCTTGGGTTTGGCAGTACTGCCTTGGATTCTGTGAGCAGAGGCTCTCCCTCCCAATCTCTCTCTCTCTCTCCATTTTGCAAAATGCACCTCTCTTATATTCACCTTGTATGTTGGAACCAAGCGCTTGACAAAGAATATGGTAATGTTTTCAACAAAAGCTTTGTGTACTAAATATAGCCTCAGAGTTTTAAAGAGCTTCTTTTTTTCTTTTATGAGCGTTGGCAGCTGTTTTACCATGAAACAGGTCTCAGAAAGAGATGAGGACACATTCTATTTTGAGATCAAAGCTTCATCTGAGATGTAGGAATGACACTGTAATAAATGCTATTACAGTTAATGAAATCAGGGTAGCAGCTGATTTTTATTTGATTGTACAAGGCAAATTCTTCCAAATTTCCATGTATACGTTCTGAGCATAAACTGGCAGTAGAGCCTGTTGTCAATCAGAACCACAAGTTGGACCCTGTTCCATTCTTCTTTGTCACCCTGAGGTAGTAAAGAAAAAAGCCAGAAAAATAGAGGGTGAAAATAGTAGAGACTAGAATTTCCCTTTTTTTCCTTCAGTACTATCAATGAAAGGGCAACATTTAATTATCCAGTGAGAAACATTTATGAACCTCAGTTTATAAACTAAAGCAAATGATTAAAAAAATCATGTAAGGCAAAGTTTCTGTTTACATCCCTTGGAAAAGTAACTGTGACAATATGGTGTTAACCATCATAAAAGGGGGAATTTTAAAACCTTGAATGCAGCCAATTTCCTATGTGCTGATTACATGTGCTAATTGTCTTTTGCTTGTTATTTCAACCCCTTAACTAGGAAGATTCTTAGCATATGTCTATTTTTCCCCCTCCTTCCCTCAGGCAGAAGTTCCCTTGGGAGGGAGATGCCTGAGAAAATCATTAAGTAGAAGTTTTATGAGCCTAGGTGGGATAAAATTTGGAGATGACTGATTGCACGATTGCAGCTCCCTGGCTGAGGGACTTGGAGACTCTCGCATCTTTAAAGGGAATCCTTTCACTTGCAACCCAGCAAAAGAACTGCAGTTTTCTCTAAGGATAAACTTCCTTTGGGGTGTCCCAGAGAAATATTTCTGAGTAACCTGGCATCAGCTTCAGTCTGTTTATTTTCTGATGAAAACAATCCCCCCTTTGTCACCAAAATATAGTTTATAGCTATAAGACCGTCCCCAGCTAGGATGTTTGCCCTTCAACAAGATTATTTGAGACTTCTTCTGGCTCCTACAAGAAATTACATAGCACTAACTTTGTCCTGTCAGAACCCTACTAATCTGAAAGGATTAACATTCTTAACGACTTCACTCTGGGGATAGCTTGCTTTAAAAAACAATTATTGTTGTGAATGACATACATTCATTCATGTATTTATTTTTATTTAGTGTCGTAAGAACACTTAACATGAGATCTACCCTCTTAGCAAATTAAACGTACAACACAACGTTGTTAACCTACGCGTAATGTCGCACAACGGATCTCTTGCTTTTGACATGAGCCAATCTCTGAGTGGAGTGTCTCACGTAGTTGTAACTTTAGTGTATTCTTGCGCAGAGTATAATTATTACCCTACATTTTTTCAGCAATCTATCCATCAAACTCTTTGAGCCACTTTCCTATGTTGTAGTTAATAAATAACCATTAATTATGAAACTTGCAGTGAGGCCATCAGGCCTGGAATCCTCAGACCCACATCAAAATCCTCTCCATGGCCTTTTTGTTTCACATCTACCGCAGGACAATGCTAGTTATATAGCAAGTATTTTAACAAATATTTTCAATAACTTATTCAACAAACATTTACCAAATACCTCCTATATGTGACACACTGTGATTAACACACGTGTATATGCACACACTAACACACATGCACCTCACGGTAAGGTTTAAGAAAATGAAGGTCAGATGTGTCTCAATCTGTGTGTGATATTGAGAAATTATGACTTTGGGGGGAAATGCGGGAGGGAATACAAAAACATTAAAAATGTTGCCTGTTTGTGTAACCTGTTACACATCTTGTACACTGCTTCCGTGATTGTCTGAGAACCTCTTGAATTGCAGCCCTGAAATAAAGCTGGGTGTATGCACGTGGTGGCAGATAGGATTTTGACAGAATTTCTGCTTGTGGGAGGTCTGGGTGGTATTTGGTGATAAATAGTGCCTAAAGCCTTGTGAAATGGATCCGGATGAAGAAATTAGTCTGGGAGTTCAGGAGTGCAGGCTGAGACATGAAGCCAGCCAGTTTCATATATTTGCCCAAATCTCAAGCGGCCTAGAAATTAATTATTAAGTGGTCAAAAAATTGGACATGTCCTGAATTAAAAGCGAAAAAAAAAAAAAAAGCATCAACACAACTTTATCGAATGAGAGACCCGTCACCCTGGTTAAGGGCCAGGAATGCCTTGAGTCCTTGGAAGGAGCTAATATGAAAATAAGGTAAATTCCTTGTTCTTTTGCCCCCATTGGAAGCCATAGTATTTCTGCTTTCTTGTTTTAGCTAAGAAGAACGAGGCCAGGGACTGGAAAGGAAAACATCCTGGAGGTCATCCTATACCTTGTTTTCTTTTTTCACTTCTCATTCAGGCAGGCACAGTAGAGCCTTAGAGACTCACAGTCTTTCTGAGGGCCTGGGAAGAAGAATGCTTTCATTATTTTTCCAATCACTAGCGGCAGCTTTCTCCTCTCTTTGTTTACCTCGCTTATGCTTGGAAGGTAGGTCACACTGGCTCAGCATACAGACACGACTCTTAACTGCCTTTGAGGCAATAGATTAAGGGGAAAGGGGAATGAACACTGTCTATGAAAGAGAGAGATGCTTAGCGTCACTCCCTCAGCTAGTTGACCGTGTAGCAAAGTAATTGCCAACAGTGATTCGGGGCCTGCCTTCTGCAAGCAGAACATTTGAGTACATACGCAAGACTTTCTTAGCAAATGATCCCGAATTCCGACTATGTCAGTTTTGCATTCTTATCTAGCTTTTCCTTCATTTCTCCTCAGACACAGTTGTTCAAGGGGCTAGAATTTTAACATAAACACTCAAACTCCATTTCTTCTATTCTGACTGAAGCATGTTTAAACTCAGAATAAAATGGATTCTTTCCTGCTACGTAAGCCACAATACAGGTGGGGGAAAAAAGATTTTTAATACGACTTTTTTGGATCCCATAAACATGCCCTTCATAAAAAGCAACATCCACACTCTTCAGTGAATGTCCAAGCAATGCCATTGATCCTATGAGCCATTATATAAAATCTAAAATGCCAGCAATCACATTATTTAGTCTCTAATATCTGCTTGCTTATACCCAATTTATTCACAGCACAGGAAAATTCTAGACCAATACTTCAGAAACTAGTGAGCAAACACATCACCCGCAGAGCTTGTAAACACAGATTCCTGGGCTCTGCTCCAGAAATGTAATAGGTCAGCCATGGGAGGGGCCTGAGAATTTTCAACTCGAACAATTTCTGAGTTGATGCTGATACTGAGCCATGAGCCACTTGGGGGAGCACTGCTCCTGGCCAAAGGGCCCACACTGAGAACCCCTTCCTGTTAGGTACCTAAGACAGCACACACAAACACACACACAATCTGCTTTTATTTAAGGCAGAGGATTTGGTGGGTTCATTTCAGGATAGAGTGGTAACACATCTTTTTTACATTTCACCTTCAAGGAAATAGCAGAAAGAGTTAGAAGGCCATTAGGTTAGACCGTTGAGCACATCCCTGACTTTAAAACCCCAAACAGAGGAGAAGCCATGAATGCAGACATCCATTCTGTGTTTCCTAGGAACACAGCATTACCGACACATTGCTTTAGAAGGGTCATTTAAAACCTCTAGTCAATTGGCAATTATTAATATTTATCACCACTCTGATGAAACCCCCAGCATATATTTACTTTCTAAAGGTTTGTAATAAAAGCACTTATACTGATAAACAATTAGTCATTTGGGGGACTTCTTCCCCTGTTTAATTTGTTTCTCACCCCTATAATACCCCCATGTAGATTAGATAGATAGATAGATAGATAGTTTTGAATGAATATATATATATAGAATATATATATTTTATATATATAGTTTTAAATGTATATAATATGTATTATATATATGTATGTGTATATATATGTGTGTGTGTGTATATATATATATATATATATATATATTCTAGTTTTGCTAACTGAGTTATGAGGAAGAAATAAATTACTATCCCTATTCTACCCCTTTCGTATTTGGAGCTACACAATTATATCATTAAGTTAATTATACCAGTGATTAAAAAGGATCAAGTTATTTGGGAACAGTTATTCAGAATGAATTGCTCCTTAATGCATGTACACATGGATTGGTTTGATGGAAGAACAGGAAGGCTGTAGGTCAGTGCAATATTTCTTGGTGCATTTTGCTGTCAGAGGCTTTCATTTCTGCCCTTGAAAGGCTCAGAAGTCCTGGATAAACCGCATTATACCAGTCCTTATCTTTCTTATGGGTATTAGGGACAGATATTCTCATTAACTCTCAGCGTGTGAATTATGGGCCAGCCATTTACTGTACGGAATAATAAATTATCCAGAACTATGTGTGTGCACAGCTATTGGCTCTAAATATTGGCTTCCTTGCCCAGTGCAGTTCAGTTATTTATAGACACCAGACTGGAGCTCCCGTGGATGAACTGAATTGAAAATGGATGCTGGTTGTGATTTTTACCATTTAGCACTTCTCCAATAATTTCTCTTGAGTGTAACTTTAATGCAGACATGTTCTCATTTTTTAAATGACCAGAAATTTAGGCAAATATAAGTGAGACCTAACACTTTCATGTTTTATGTACATGCCTGCCTTAAAGAACCAAGTGATTCTTAATTGAATGTTATATATCATATGAATAGTGGTTTTGTAAGGCAAAAATTCGCTTGCCGCAATATATAGAAAACCATGATGCAAAACAAAGCATACTTGAGTTTCTTGGTGGGGATGAAATAGGAGGAGATGTTGAGAAAAAAAAAGAGTAGATTTTATGACAGTGTGAGTACTCAATAGATTGGTATTAAATTATGGATTGATTAATTATTGGGTAGTAATTGTCAGAAGTCGATAGAAGAGTTTGAAACAGTACTCACTTTTATCAAGCTTGAATTGGGATCTGAGGTCTGTGGTCATCCTTTAGGGGACTTTTGGGGTGTTTGGGGCACCCTATCAAAAGTACTCTTGATGAGGTTACACATGTTTCAACAGTTATTGTCTCTGAAAGGAGGGTAGTGCTGTAGGAGGTAATTAATCCATTGGCAGAATGACTTTTGCTGGATCAGCAAATTTGATGATATATCGAAAGCAAGTCATCTTTTGAAATAATTCAGGAAATCTCAATAAGCATTCTAATGATGTAATGCCTCAGCTATTCATAGAGCTATAACATAAGCAGATCACAAATGGCTGAGGGGTTACAAGAGGAGAAGCCTAATCATTCCAGCCCCCAGTTGAGAGAGCATATGTACATTTCAGGAAGGTTGCAGTAAACAAATGTTCATTGTTTCCTCTATCAAGGTGCCAAGACTTCCAAGATTTTGGCAGCTATGTCCTGTTACACAGCAGGCGTTCCATTCTCTCCCAGGCAGTTAGAGAAGATCTTGGCATGCCTGCTTTTGATACTCATAATCACATCCTGACGGAAAAAATCCTCAACTGATCAGGCATCAACTTGAAGGAAGACCACCAGGAGATATTAAATATATATAGTGTTTTGCAAGGAGACCGTCTTCCCCCAGCTTCTAGTTCTAACAAGCATGAGCGATGGACAGTGACAGTTAAATACTAGCTTTGAAATATTACAAATCTATAGCTTATAATCATGACCGAGTTTACACTTCTTATTCTTTCTTTGTTGTTTTTGTGTTCTGCTTTCGTATTTGGCGAAGTCTGTTTTCTCTTTTTTTATTCCACGGTGTTCCGGCTTTGCTAAGGGATAATGAGGGAAGGTATTTGGGTTCATGCATAGGCCAGCGTTTATATGGACAATAGCACACATCTGGCGGCCAAGATGTTGGCGCGGCCTATACTGACTAAGGTGGGCGAGACCCAAGGGGGACGTGAAACTCAACAAGGCCGTCAGAACTGGTGCTACTGAGACTACCAGTTGCTGGTTCCCTGCCAATCCCCAATTTACCTTCCAGAGGTAAAGGGTTTACCTTATTTTAATAGAGTTTGTGATAGGCCTAATTTCAGTGCATACCAGGAGCATGGATGGTATAGATTGCAGCACTATTCTATACTCTTAAGCACATCCAGTTAAAGAGAAACAAAAAGAGCAATGTTATGTTGGACAGAGCAAGAAAATGGACGCCAGAACAAAAAAGCCATCTGGTTGTTGGGCCATGGTCATCAAATACTCATCAAATACTCAGAACATTGTAATATAAATATGTTTATAATAAACATCATATAGGGAGAAATATTAGAGTTAAATACTTCTTGTCCTAAGAGCACAGGCATGAGGAAATAAAACAATATTTATTAAGCATCTTCACTGAGTCAGGCATAGCATGAGAGCACCAAGTTATACAGGTCAAGTTATGTAGGTACATCCATGTTTATAAGTGGGTTCAGAATGAACATTCAATAAGAAGAGCATCCCTTCCAAGATATTGTCATGTTGGCTAAAGCATGGTCCTTCCCCCTCATGTAGACTATAGTCTTGAATATCATCTTTGGAATTTGTCCTATAGGAATGGAAGAAGTTTGGAATTTGTTCTATGAGAATTCCTCATAGATTCCTCCTACTGGAATTTGTTCTATGGGAACGGGATGTTACTGGAACTTTCTGAGGTAGCCAACAACTACATCAGAGCTGCATGTTGGAAAGATCATGATGACTATAGTGCTAAAAATGCATCTGAGTTTGGAGGTCATGTGGGGAGATTGAGGAAACGTTTGGACATTTTGAGTATGGAGGAGCTAACAGAACATCCATGTGTGGATGGATGTGATAGTTGTTGAAAATACAGGATGCAAAAAAAGAGTAGAGGAAAACACAAAGTTGTGGAGTGGGCCACACACCGTGCAAGAGTAAACATGGGGTCAGATCAATGAACACAGGTGAGATAACTCATGGCTCTTTGACTTTTGGACTTGCCCCAAGATCAAGCAGGTATATTTGCTTTATGAAAACTTCTGATCTTACTTACACTGCTTTTTGCAGGGGAATTTGAATCCTTCTTGTCTGGTTCACCAAGATTGTGATTCAGGTTGAGGGTCTGGAAAGAAGCCAAGATGAATCATAAATTGCAGACCTCAGCGACCTTATGTTCAATCCCAGAGTGGAAATGCAGTTATTGGAATGTATTGCTGAAGAACATGATTAATTTTAAAAGTCTGTGCTTGATTCTATCAGTGTGAGTAGAACAGGACCCTAGGGCAGGGAACTAGGACGAGGAGATCAAAAAGCAGAGCAGGTAGAAGGCAAGCATGGGGGAGATTGGTCTCAGCGGCAGGCATGGAACTCAATCCCTAAGGCAGGACTCAGATCTGGAACTGTGAAAGTTAGAACTGGAGAGAATGGAATACCGAAAGAAAACATAAGTAGGCGTCAAGAACTAAGAAGCTGGCAGGAGAAGGTGGATAGTTGGGATTAAGGATCCCTGCGGAGAGACTGGCAGCATCCATAGAAAGCAAGAGGATAGACCCTTGATACTATGCCAAGTATTTGCTTCAGCTCCAGTTAGGAGTGATTGTCCTGCATTAGTAAGAACCAGCAGCCTTCAGTGGACAGCCCAAGTCTTATAGAAAGAGATAAATAGGATGCAAAGAGCTGGACAAGGCAGTTCTTGACACATTCATTCCAGAGAAGAACTCTATTTCCTGGAGAAAGGGAGAACTAATCTTCCTTAATTCCTTCCCTCTCTCTTTCCTTGGTCTAGAGCTCCTTAAACTTTGTGTTGAAGGCACTTTCAGAATTGAGTGAATGCTACAGACTCACTCAGCAGAGACTTGCTAGGACTCACGGACCCTCAAATATTTCCTATAATTATAGGATTCATAGACTCCTCTCGGCCCTCTGCTAAGAATGCTAGTCCAGGATGAGAATAAGTCGGCTCCCCTGCAGCACATCCTGGCTTCTGGAGCAAAGTTAAAGGCTCTGCCTACCCCTTATATGTGGGGGGCAGGCAGAAGACAGAGTAGAACTGAGCTATGTCCTTGCCTCTTGGTTATTCCTCGTTGCACACGTAAGTATGAGTGAGCTGATCCTGGTGGAGAGATAGTCTTCCTAGGAGTAGGGGGAAGGAAGAGATATTAATCATAGCACAATAAAACAGTAGCAGTGGCAACAGCTACCACCAAGCATTGCAGGCCTATTAAGTAGCAGCCACTATATGGTACACTTTACCTTGCCACATATACATTATTACACCTATTGACTGATGAGGAAACTGGCTAGAAGGAGTTAATTTTGACTTACCCAGAGGCAGATAACTATATCTTTCTGACTCTGAGGAATTCTTCCTTCCATATCTCCGATTCCTCCATCTTGCTTGTGGAGACCCTCCCTTCTGCCCTTTACAGAGCAAAAATTAATCTTAACATGTTGGAGTTTTCCTATTCGATGTCAGCTGCCAGGCTAAGTAAGGGCCTCCACGAGCACGTAAATGCCTCTGTGAAAATTAGTAAAAGGCCCTCCTTCTTCCAAGTGGAGGCAGCCCAATGCCAGGGCACACGGCTGAGCAAGCAGAGCATGGGCTGAATTTCAGTCCGCTCACCCCTTGGCTAGATGCTCTTGTGCAGTGAACAACCTGCCCAACTCTACACAGCAGCCTGGAGCCAAGTTTTTTCAAATGCTGTCAGAGGTGAAGAGCCAAGGACAAAGCTTTGTTCTTGGGAAAAGCTGTAGGGTATTCATGACAGTTGCTCAGTGATCTTGATATTCAGTAGCTGTATCTTCTTAAATAAATTGCTCTGGACGTTTACTCTTTTGAAAAAGCATGTACTATAAAAATGGAAAGATAAACCTCTCAACAGGAAACCAGGGCAGATTATAACTCTGCTGCAGTTCAGCAAATGAAAATATATCAATAATGAGATGAAGCCCAATTCAAAACAACTTATGTTGTCTTTGGGCCTCAAAAATAATCTCTTTTCCATTATTATGGAAAACATGAAGCCTTTTTCACTTCTTGGGAATCCAAATCTTGTTTGCAAGAGATGATCCTGTTTAGCTAAAATTGCTTCCACTTAGCTATTATCGTGGAATGACAAATATGTTATTGCTGGTGTTTATTGGCATTATTGTCAGTTAGTTGTCAAACCTGGAAGGAAAAATCCCGGACTAAAACCCCGAAAAAGTCATCTTATTTTCAATAAATACATTCCCAAATAATTATCTCATGTCCAATATCCACTTAGCCTTAATATAAATTTTTCCTGTGGAACAGGAATGGTTGTGGGTAACTTAGAAATCTGTTAGGAAAATGCATAGAAATATTTTGTGATATATTAGCATCCATATTGATTATGAAATTTCAAGCTTGTCTCAGCTACTCTTTCTTTTTTTCCCAGAGTCTGATGCTTTTCTTCAGAGAATATAATTAATTTACCCATCTAGCTCTGATGCTGCCCCCAGTTTCCACGGGTTATATATGTCAATGGTCAAGCAAAGAAGGCCATTGAATTATTTAGGAAACTGAAGACAGTAAAATTATCCCAAAGTTAAGGATTGCCAGTTTTCTCCAGAGTCTCCAAAATGGTTGCCACGAACATGTCACATCATTGCCAGATAGAATGAATTTTCTTTGTTCCTATTCAGCTTTCATGTCTTTCTTTGCACATGGATGTGTAGCAGTGAACCGCTAAGTGGCCATAAGCCGGCTCTAAAATGGTGAACATACAAAGGGAATTTTAGAATTTGAGAGGCTTCTTTAAACAGTCTTGTCTGATGTTCATTTAAAATCAGTCATTTCTAAGTAGAGAGAGTAAGAGCCCTCCAAATAACTCAAGCTGGAATTTCTGGGTCCCTATTAGGAAGGGAGAGAAGAAATGGGCAGATACTGTCTATGGCAGGAAAGATGAACTCTGAGAGGCCAGGAGTTCTGGTCTGTAAGAATAGGCAGAGGCCCCAGACCTGAAATAATTCCTAAGTTGAGTAAGTTATTTCAAACCATGTGATCAAATGAAACGGAGCATATTATTTACTGAAGGAACAAAGAGTCTCAGGAATTAAGAGTCTTAGGTGGATACATGGATATGACCCCCAGAATATAAAAACAGAATATATGGCACTGAATGAGCCCTTACACTTAGTGCAGGAAGGCTTTGTGTTGGGATCATTCCTTAGGCATCAACAGCTTTAGCTGGTCTTTGTACTCCTGAACTTGGCTATTTGTCCCCATACTGGGTCATGACTCTGCTTTCTTTGCTTCTTGTCCCATTAGGGCGTTGATAGCCTTCCAGCTAAACATCAAGAAGGCTGGCTGAATTTTTCATTTTTTATCCAATTTTAGCGTTCTGCAGGCTGTAGCCATCTCTGATATTTTCCAACTGTCTCCCTTTCTGTCTCTGAGTTTGAAATTCAAAATAGTTTTTTTTTTTCTATTAAGAAATTGTAAATTCCACCACCGCCACCCACAACTATGGGGTATTAGAAAAATAAAGGTATTTCTTCTCTCTTGTGAAAGGAAAAAAAATGTCTTCCAGAGGCTTAGGCATCACTACCTTGGTTTATGGACAGGATGGAACCAATGAAGTTTTGTCAGGCAATTTGAGCCAGTATAAACCAATTCCTTTTACTGGGAGATGAGCCATGCAGTTCTCAGCAGTAGGAACTCTTGAATAGGAAAATGAGATGTGATTAGAAGGAACCTGGCAGCAATGTGTGTAAGAACTTTGCATCACGAGATCGCATCAAAGCTGTTATTGATTGGGTCGAGAAGAGGGTGCCTTAAAACCATCGTATGTGGTACATCATTGATCTTCAGAAACTCCCACCACGCTGCTTCTCAGCACTTACCAAGGATCTTAATGACAACGCCCCGAAGAAAGACTCAGTAGAAAGAGCGAGCAGAGGAGAGCCAGACCCTGAAGGCGTCTCTTAATCTTGATATTTTCAAGTTCTTCTGGCTGTAGCCTTTTGATTCATCGCTATTGGAAGATTGGAGACTGAGGCTGAAATTCACTTCCTGCTGAGAAGAAAGGAGATCTGATAGGAATAAATAAGTTGCATGTTTATTTGTATCAATATCTGCTTTATCTCCTCATGAGGATCTGGGGAAAGATTAACGGTGGGAATGAAAACTCTTCGGGAAATTAATATGACCTGCGTAACTGACCAGTCTGGTGAAAGCCAGTGCTTCAAAACGTGGAGTCAGCAGATGCAGCGAAGAAGGGCAGAAAAGGCAAGGAGTTGCAATCTGCTTTTCAGGAAATGAGCTTGTAGGATTTGTAACTTTTAAATGTTTATCTATTTATTTTTGTCAAGGGAGAGGCAGAGAGCTGGATAAAATGTCCTATGCTGAAATGTAATATGTGGCACACACATAATCTTCTAGGACAGTGTTCCGGTAAGGGTCATAATGCTATTCCTGCTTGTGGACAGATAAAATGACTTGGCTTTGTTTAAAAAGCAGTAAAGAATGGATTCCTATTTCAAATGAAAATTAGCTTAAGAAGCATTGTACAAAATGCATTTTACAGATGTTACGTATCATCCTCAAGGAATTATAAATTGGGTGCCTCAAATAGAACATGCAAACTAGGACTTATCAACTCACTGTATTAGTCTTGATTTTCTAATTTTATTGTACCTTCTATCAGGGTCATCCTCAAGGAAGTGATGGCAATAATGTTTCGTGCAATGAAACCATGAAGTTTGCCTAATAAAAAGATGATAAGGATTGAACACTTCTGATACAGAAGGCAGTGCTTGGGAAAACTCTTTTGTATATTAATGTTTTGACTATAAAGAGAACCCAGCAATCTGTTGGTCACCAAGACAGTCAGCCAGAGAGAAGGATGCCCACTTATACTAGTGAGAAAGGATATGTCTTTTTGTTGTTGTTGTTGATTATATATTAGTCTCTTAAATCAAACAGAAACCAGAAAGTGGAGCTACAAACCCAACTTACAATAGTACTAGCTTTTCTAATCGCCCGTCTATCTACTTTTACCAGAGATCTTTATTTCTTCATAAGGCTTTGAGTTACTGTCCAGGGTCCCTCACCCCAGCCTGAAGGACTCCCCACTGCAGGCAGTTCTGGTGGTTAAGAACTCTCTCAACTCTCTATTAACTGGGAATGTCTTAATTTCTCCCTCATTTTTGAAGGACAGTTTTGCTAAATACAGGATTCTTGGTTGACAGCTTCTTTCCTTCAACACTTCAAGTAGATCGACCCATGCCATCTGGCCTCTGAGGCTCCTGATAGGGTATGTCTTTGATGAACATGGGCTTGATTAGAATCACAGAATTTAGGACAATAATGGGTCTCAAAAATCATCTAATTTGTAGCAGATGAAGAAACACCTCGGAACGGTGATGGTCACGTTTAAGTGTGCTACGAAGCTGAATCATGTGAAATTGGCTCACCCTAATTTAATCAGTTGTGAGCTACCAAATAGCCATTTCGTATGGTTCAACCACACAGAATCAAAGCTGCCTGTCTCCCAGCCCACTCTCGCAAGTGGGCACTGACAGCAGAAACCAGAGGCTTTGGCTGTGCTTGTGCTGGAGGTCAGACGGAATAAGCAAAAGATGGAGCGGCAGAAAAAAGAGACAACTGAGAGGGTCACACAAACAAAAGCAATAAAAGGACACACACACACACACACACACACACACACACACACACAATGGAAGAAGAGAAACTCAAATTTTATTGAGCACCCAGTATAACCTGCACAATTCTAGACACCAATATATGTAATTCTCGCAAAAATTTTGCTCGATGTGTGATGATCGCCACTTAGCATATGTGGAGACTGAGATGCAAAGTTAAAAGAACTCTTCAAAGGTCACATTGATAATATAAAGAAGACCATGGCCACTCCCTTGCTGAAAACAAAAACAAAAACAAAAACACAACAAAACCCAGTGGCTTCCCATTGCTCTTTAAATCAACCAGCCTTCATGCCATGGCTTACGAGCCTCTGTGATGTGGCTACTTCATCTCTTTCTTTTCTGCCCGTCACAACACTCCAGCCCCATCGGCATCTTTGTTGTTCCCAGAATGCACCAGCCCTTTCTTACCTCTGCTCCCTTAGCCTTGCTATTCCCTGCAGCAGCAATGCCTCTTCTCCTAGCCCTTTCCGTGGGCGGTTCATTGTCATGAAGGAGGCTTCATTCTGCTGTAGCTCATCACCCTGTTTATTTTCTGGGTAGCACTCACCACAGTCTATAATCATCTTGAATTACCTATTCTAGTGTTTTTCTGCTTACTGTTTGTTTCCCCCGCAAGACTGTAAGTTCCTTGATATCTAAACCTCTGTTTTATTTATCCTTCAATTCCAAGAACCTAACACATACCTGGCATACAGTAGGTGCTCAGTATATATATGGATAAAGTTTGGGGGCAAGAATTTAAATTCAGATTTGCCCCTAAAGCATGTGTTTCTTCCATTAGACTGAAAGGATCTCCAGTTGGTGGGTATGTAGATAAATAGAGAGTTACACACAGAGGCAAAACACACACACTTGCATGAAAACGTTACAAATGGGAACATTTGACATATGATCAAAAGAGAGTTCGAATTTTTTTATTTTTTAAATTTACATACAGTAAAATTAACTTTTTTTAGATGTGCGATTCTGTGAGTTTTAGCACATGTGTAGATTCTTGAAACAATCTCTACAGCTAGGGCACAGAATGAAAATATTCTTTTTCCGTTAAATTAGTGCTCTTTTTCAGTGAAATCCTCCCCTACTTCAACCACTGATAACTACTCATCTGTTCTCCATCGCTAGAGTTTTGTCTTTTCAGCATGTCATAAATGGAATCATACAATGTGTAACCTTTTAAGATGGGCTTTTATTCACTTAGCATAACTCCAGGGAGAGCCATCCAATTTGTTGTATGTATTGATTGTTCTGTGTTGATAACGAGTCATATTCCATTGTATGACTGTAACACAGTTTATCTCTTCACCTGTTGATGACATTTGGGTTGTTTCCAATTTTTTGACAATTATAGATTGAGCAGCTGTAAACATGGTGCGTAGTCTTCTATGTGAAGATAAGTTTTTATTTCTCTGGCATAAATACCCAGCAGTAGGATGGCTGGGTCCGGTCATTCTTACCACAAGAGTGGAAAATGCATGTTTAGCTTAAGAAATTGCCAAAGTGTTTCCCAGAGTGGCTGTACCAGTTTTCATTCTCACCATCAGTGCATGAGAATTACAGTGGGTCCTCATTCTTAAAGCTCTTGGCTTTATCATTTATGCATCGATGTATGTACATACATATTTATCTATACTAATTTATTTTAGCCATTCTAGCAGGTGTGTAGTGGTATCTCATTTGGTTTTAATTTGCATTTCCTCAATGGATAATAATGTTGGGAATCTTTTCATATGCTTATTTTCATCTGTATATCTTCTTCACAGAAATGCCTGTTCAAATATTGTTGCCCATTTTAAAAATTGAGTTCTGTGTCTTATTATTGCATTGTAAGACTTCTTTATATATTTTGTAATCAAGTTCTTTTTATGGCATGTAATTTGCAAATATTTTCTCCCAGATTGTAGCTTGTCCATTCTTTCTCTTGGCAGTGTTGTTTGCGCTGTCAAAACTTTTCAGTTTTGATGATGTACAGTTTATCCAGTTTTCTCTTATGGATCATGCTTTTGGTATTTTATCTGAGAACTCTTTACCTAACCCAACGTCAGAAAGGTTTTCACCTATGTTTTCTCCTATAAATTTCTAGCTTTACATTTATGTTTAGGTTGATGATCCATTTTTAATTTTTGTGTAAGGAGTCAGGTTGAGGTCAAGTTTCTTTTTTTGCCTATAGGTATCCAATTGCTCCAGCACCATTTGTTGAAAACACTTTTCTTCCTCCTTTGAAACGCTTTTGTAGCTTTGTCAAAATTCAGTTTAGTATACTTGTATGGGTCTGTTTCTGGGCTCTTTTCTGTTCCGTTGATCTATATGTCTATCCCTTTGCCAAAATTACACAGTTTTTTTTTGTTTGTTTGTTTTTGTTTTTTTTGTGGTACACGGGCCTCTCACTGTTGTGGCCTCTCCCGTTGCGGAGCACAGGCTCCGGACGCGCAGGCTCAGCGGCCATGGCTCACGGGCCCAGCCGCTCCGCGGCATGTGGGATCTTCCCGGACCGGGGCACGAACCCGTGTCCCCTGCATCGGCAGGCGGATTCTCAACCACTGTGCCATCAGGGAAGCCCACACGGTTTTGATTAATATAGCTTTATAATGTCTTAAAATCAAATAGTGTGATCCCTCCAACATTAATCTTCTTTTTCCAAATTGTTTTGGTTATACTATTTTGCCTTTCCATTTAAATTTTAGAATCAGCCTGCTTATATCTGTAAGACATCCTCCTGGGATTTTGATTGGAATTGCATTAGATGCATAGATCAATTTGAGGAGAATTTGTATCTTAACTATATTGAGTCATCTAATCTGTGAACATGGTATGTCAGGTCAATTATTAGTTCTTTGATTTCTTTCATCAGCCTTTTGTAGTTTTCACATATAGTTTTGCTGCTCTTTTTGGAGTGTTCTTTAAATGTCACTTAGATCCATTGGTTGATGATGTTGTTCAGTTCTAGTCAAAAGAGTTTAATTGTGGATTGTCCATTTTTCCTTTCAGCTCTATCAGTTTTATTGCTTCGTGATTTTTGAAGTTCCACTGTTGGGTGCATACCCCCTTAAGATTGTTATATATTTTTGATGAATTGACCCGCATATCATTTTGTAATTCCTTCTGTATCCCTGGTAATATTTAAAGTAGGTCGTTTTAGACAGCATATAATTCAATCTTTTGTTTTTGGCCGTTCTGATAATCTTTCACTTTTAATTGCAGCATGAACTGTTTACATTTGATGTAATTATTGATATGCTCAGATTTAGGTCTGCCATTTTTATTATTTGCTTTGGTTCATTTGTTCCCTTGGTTTTACATTCTTCTCTTTCCCCATAGTCTTGCCTTCTTCTAGATTGTTTGAATTTTTTAATTATTCCATTTTAGTTTATCTATTGAATTTTTTAATATTTCTATTTGCATTAACACTTATTGCTTGGCTAGAGATTACAATGTACATACTTCCCTTTTTGTAGTCTAGTTATTATTAATATTTTATCACTTCTAGTGGAATGTGGAAACTTTACCACTAAAGAAGTCCTTTAGTCCTTCTCCCTTTATGGTATCATCATCATTCATTGCATTGTAGTCATAATCTCTATACCTTGAAGCCCCAGTCAGACAATATTATAATTTTTGCCTTCAACCATCATTCATATTTAAAGACTAATATGAGAAAAAATAGTCTACCGTATCAACCAAATATCGACCATTTCTGTTTTTCTTCATTCCTGAAGTTCCACATTTCCCACCGATATCATTTCTCTTTCTTTTGAAGAACTTTTGTCTTTTAGAGCAGGTCTGCTGCTGCTGATGGAGTCTCTTAGTTTTCCTTCTGAGAATGTCTTCATCTCCCCTTTTTTCCTGAAGCATAATTTTGCTGGATATAGAATTCTAAGTTGACGGTTCTTTTCTTTAAATATTAAATAAACAATGCACTGCCCCCTGGCCTCCTTGGTTTCTGATGAGAAACTCATAGCCATTTGAATCATTCTTCCTCTGTATATAGTACAACACTTTTCCCTGGTTGCTTTGCCTTTAGTTTTCAGCAGTTTGATTTTGATATGTCTGGGTATGGACTTCTTTGAGTTTATCTTGTTTGGGATTTATGAGCTTCTTAAATCTGTGAGTTTATTTTCTACCAAATTTAGGATGTGTCAAAATCTCTTGAGGACATAATAAAGCACACATTCCTGGGTGCCAGGCATTGAGGTTTGTATAATATGGCTTGATAGCTGTCCCCACAGGTGGTTCTGGTGCCCCACCTTGATTCAGAGTGACTTTGGCTATCTCATGAATTAATTCCCTCACAAAATTCTGATAAATGATTATCTAACTTTCCCTTGAATGTACCATCTCCTCCCCTTAAACACATTTCTGTAATATTACAAAAGAACATATACATTTTGATTACCTGAATTGTTATTGTTATTCATGAAAGAGTGTTTTTAAAGGTCTTTCCCTCCCTGCTATCCCCACTGATATTAGATGCAGTTCTGAAGAAGCTTCTTCATTTAGCTACTAGAAACTGTTTCTAGTACCAGGTCCTCAAGTTTTGCAATGTGAAATAGATTCTTTTTACATTGGAAGATGACTTCCTCAGGCAGCAGTCCATTTCTTCTAGTTATTGAACCTTGTTGAACCTGTATTTCATGAGGAGGCTTCTCCTTGCTGTGCTGATTTTCACCATCCTCTAACTTCTGACCTTTGGTGTTTTGGCATCTTGCATGCTAACATTCCATTCTTTATTATCAATAATAAACATTTAACAAACACCTAGTAGGTACGGAGTGAATCATGACAAGTATATGTTATGTACTCACCATCTGCCAGACCGGATATTATTTGTTGATTATCCCTTGTCTTCTTGAGCCCAGATGCAGCTTCAGAATCCTTCTCAACACAGGGGGTCCAGGCAGCCATAGCAAGCCATCAGACTTGATGCATGCAGTGAAATTTAGTTGCCAGAACTATGCCAGGCTATAAAAGGCAATAACGTGTGTAATCTGGGAAAATAACAAGATAACTTTTAAATTAAGGATGACTTCCCATAAGTTTTTGTTAAGGGTTTGCCTGTCTACTTCACATCAACAAAATAGTTTTATAGACAAAATAATATGGTTATTATTTCTCTATGTATATATTTTTATATATAAATAGTATACACATATATACTTCACCATGTATACGGTAACATATATATTGCATTTATATGTGTACATGTATATGTATACAGATATTTTATATACATATATACATGTGAATATATAATATATTAATATTATTATATATTACATAATGTATTATACTATATATTATATACACATTACCCTGAGTCTCAAATGAAAAATGGATTGCCATTCCACTACAAGTTCAAGGAAGTGGAAAAATGCAAAATTGTCTTTTGTGGACAAGGAGCTTAGATACTCTGTTTTCAAAGCACTTAACTATCTCTCTGAAAAGAGTTTGCCCAGAGTTTCACAGCAAGATTCAAACAAATGTTCACTGATAGATTTACACACATGAGCTGTAGAATGGAAATACACTTTGATCCTGAATTTGTAACACAAACCACGGCTCAGATGGCTCCCTGAGAACTCACAGCCCTGGCCCATTTTGACATTCTGAGAGAAACTAAATTTTGAATTGGCCACTTGTTCTCCCCTCGGGTGTTCCATGGAACATTTCCTACACTTGTCACCATCATCTTCACATTTTGTCCTGTGAAATTGTTGCTCTCTCCAGCCCCCTGGCTACCAATTTCGATGACAGTCTCTAAAATAATCCCTTACTTGGCTCCAGGCATTAACTTAGAGGCCAGGATGTTGCCTTGGTCCGTATGAGCACAGACTGCCAGTTGAGAGGGAATTTTACAACCTGTGTTTTGGCCTGAACAGAGAGACCTCTGGTCCAAGTTCACTTTTTCCAGAAAGAAAGGGGACTATATACCTTGGGCATAAAATATTCCAGGTGCAGAAAGGCAGTTTTTCCTATTCGAGCTGGCACGGCTTTGTTTATCTGGAGAGATTTTACTCTGTGGCAGCTTTGCAACTTGAAAATTTTGATTCTCCATTATCATGCGTCTTGTAATGAGAAACTTGCTGGTGACATATGTTTATTAATCTTAGTTAAAAGACACCTGCCTAGATGGTTTATGGCTGGAAAACACTTGCAGTCATCAATCCTTCTCTAATCATCAAGTATTCCTTCCCTCCTGGCACCACACCAGTTTATTGCGATAGCCAAGTGTCACTTCTCTTCCGTCGTGTGTGGTCCACGCCTTCTACATGAGAGGGATGGAGGGAAATAAAGCACATTGCTTAGTCCTGAGAAGTAAGTGAGTTTGTGCCTCGCCTGACCTTTAGCTGAAAGGATTCGTTTTACATTATTCTTTACCTTACAGTCTGAAAGTCGCGGTAATGAGGTGCCCTCTCTGTACCCACCCTCCAACAGGCTGTACTGAGAAGTACAGCTGCGCACAGCAGGGTTCTAATCACCACTTCTCGATGGATGGTGAGGACTGACAGGGCGTAGAAGTGGGGGCTGGTTTTTGATTGGGGAGGCTCTCCTCATCATTCCAGCATCTGTTATCATTGCTTCCCTGGAAACTCCTGGGTATTTGTTGCTTGCCACCGAAGCTAGGCTTCCATAAACAGAAACATTATTCTAGGGTGAAATTAGCCAAGGTTCAAAATGGCTCCATGTGATGGTAAGCAAACATGGTAGTTGGGAGACAGACAATAAGCAGCAATCAGCTGTGAAATACAAAACAGCCCAGACATTAGCGAAGGAGAGTTGGGGAGTTGTGAGCCTGCCAGTGGTAACATGGTATTTCCCTGCATCCCATATGTCAAAGGGGAATTCACTGGATTTTTACCTCATGCATCCTTCCGGCCTGTGGGCATGAGAATTACAGTGTGTGCCTTGATAGTTTAAACAACCATCATTAGACAATGCACATTTGATGACTAAAGCTCTCACACCACAGAATCACAACCACACTCTGTCATCCTGGGATCTTACAGTCTGCTCCATACCATAGCAAGCAAAAATATATATAAATCTGCAGTCAATTCTCAGAAGGCCAGAGTGCTAGGAATTTATTTCCACTACAGTGCTCTGGGACTTCTATGCTAGTTTTAAGTAATCCCTGGAAAGGGAATAAGGATATTATTATGGTTCTAAGAATTACCTCCCGCCTAAAATATTGTTTAAAGATAATAATGTATTTTAGTTTTTCATCATCACCCAAATATTTTCTTATTGATTGGTTACAATGACATGCTAAGAAAGAATGGAATTCTTGAGGAAGATTTAGGTGCGCATTTAGCTGACTCCTTTTGTTTCTACTGATTTTTGCAATTATGACATCTTCCACTCAGACAAATGGCAATGATTTTCTTCTGAGGAGACCAGATGCTTCAGTGTCATCCTTTATGTGTCAATTTACTTCTTTCCATCCCTGATGACAGATTAAACAGTAAAACTTTTGACACTCCCTTTCAATGTGAAAATGTATAGCCCCGAACTTATATAATTTGGTAAATGAGTTATTTGTACTTTGTGCAAAGTTGTCTGTTAAATATTCCATGCAGATTACAGATCCAGGAAATTGTGTAATAAAAGGTTGAGTTTGATGCCAGAAATTTACAGTCTATAAAAAATAGACGTATTTTAACAATGAAGATCTTTCCAACATGTATATTTCCTGAATATTTATGGCCAAGTTTCCCCAAAAAATGTATTTAAGATATCACTACATAACTTCAGTGCTCTGAAAACAAAAATGAATCTTCTATTTGACAAATTACTTTGCCTGTGAAGAAGATATTTGACCAAGTGTGTATTTTTTTCTCACTTATTTTAGGGGTTTATTAAGTGGACATCTATTTTTGAATTCTGGTGTTGATTTCTGATAAGAACTTGAAAGGTGAAGAAAGGAAACAGGCTACATTGTGGCAGATTTTGGTCACTGTACTATCCTCTGAAAAAAATAAACGAGGATGAGGAGTGTTGTTTCAGCCCACATTCTTGATTTGATGTATAAGGTCATCAGATGAAACATGAAGTAGAGATGGGCTTTCTCACCAGCTGTGTATTTTGGTTCCAGCTGACTGACAGTACAAAGAAAATGTGTCAGTCATGAATATTAAGTTTCTTTCTGGCATTTTTCTCTCAGATGGAAGCAACATGCACATTGTAGCAATGCTTCTTCCAGCTGATGAATTTTCTTATTTATATTTTTGGCAACACATATTGATTTTCATCTGTGATTTCCACCTGAGTACCCTACTGTGTGGTTTTAAAAAATGTGCAGCTTGGGGCTTTCCTGGTGGCGCAGTGGTTGCGCGTCCGCCTGCCGATGCAGGGGACACGGGTTCGCGCCCCGGTCCGGGAGGATCCCACAGGCCGCGGAGCGGCTGGGCCCGTGAGCCATGGCCGCTGAGCCTGCGCGTCCGGAGCCTGTGCCCCGCAACGGGAGAGGCCACAACAGTGAGAGGCCCGCGTACCACAAAAAAAAAAAAAAAAAAAAATGTGCAGCATAGTTTCTTTTAAAATAGCCTACCCTCCAAAAAAATCTATTTATAGTGAAGTCATTCCAGCCCAAGTCCTTTTATTATCTCTCAAACCCTTCACTCTTTTTCATCCTCTTTATTAGCTTTGGAAGTGCATATTATAAACCTACCATTTTAACTGATTGATGACATTATTACCCAGTCTTGTCATCACAGTACTATAATGATATTAATAATCAATTTTAATATTAAAATCTGCTATTTTTATTATCTTTGTGCCACAGGTACTTGAAATATGCTTGATATGCATTCTGGCCCTTAAGTCTTCCACCAGCTCTACAAGTAAAACACTGTTTCCCTCACACAGTTGAGAAGACTAAAGACAAAAGGGCTTAAGGAGATTCTCCAAGGCCACATAACTAACACGTGGCAGAAGCAAGATTTGAAGCTAGTCTCTTTGAACCCCAATCTCATTATCTTGACTGCTAAGCTATCAAAACTGTATAAATGATGATCCTGTTCCTCATTCATTAATATCTGCCTTACATTCTTCAACCAAAAATGCAACGAGCTTATGGGTACCTGGGGGAAGGGTGGGGGGAAGGGATGGTTAGGGAGTTTGGGATTGACAGGTACGCACTGCTATATCTAAAATGGATAACCAACAAGGACCTACTGTATAGCACGGGGAACTCTGCCCAATATTATATAACAACCTAAATGGGAAAAGAATTTGAAAAAGAATAGATACATGTATATGTATAACTGAATCACTTTGCTGTACACCTGAAACTATCACAACATTAGTAATCAACTATACTCCAATATAAAATAAAAAGTTTCTTAAAATGCAATAGAAATGTAAGTATAAAAAATATTTTTAAAGGGCTTCCCTGGTGGCGCAGTGGTTGAGAGTCCGCCTGCCGATGCAGGGGACGCGGGTTCGTGCCCCGGTCCGGGAGGATCCCACATGCCGCGGAGCGGCTGGGCCCGTGAGCCGTGGCCGCTGAGCCTGCACGTCCGGAGCCTGTGCTCCGCAACGGTAGAGGCCAAGACAGTGAGAGGCCCGTGTACCGCAAAAAAAATAAAAATAAAAATAAATATTTTTAAAGATTATGCTCTTACTCATTCAAGTTTCTGACTTTTTTGCAAATTATTTTCAGCTTGGCCCCCAGACAACCCAATGAGAATCATATCTAAAGGGAAGGGTTTTATGTTGGGAGACAAGTTTTCATTGAAAAGCTCATTTCCTAACTCTTATCCCCATAGCAACAAATATCTGATTGAATTCTCCTTTGCAATCTCCATCAAATGGCAAGGAGCTGCACATCCTAGAGGGGCCAGCCCAGTGGTGTTCACTCGACATGTCCATTTGTGGTCTTTGCTTCCTGATACATCTGTTGACAGCTTTGAGATGGTGCAAAGGAAAAAGCAACACAAACCCAAATTACCATCATTATGATCCTTGATGTCACCATTAGTATTGATAGAAGATCTATTTCCAATCTGTCTGTTACCTTTCAAAAGTATCAAGATTCACATATTTTAAGCAGCAGTCACCACATCTAATTCATCTGACATTTATTCCGCCTTTAGTTTGTCTAAGTCAATCACTGAAAATGAAACCTTGCCTTTTGATTTGTTGCTGGCCCTTATTTGAATGGAAAAAGGGAAACTTCACATTTGAACGTCTCAAGCCTCATCGTATTTTCCTTTTCCACATGACAGCAATAAACAGATCTTGGCAAAACCTCAGACGCATAAGAAATTTTTAAAATGAACCATACTGTCATTTCTTTTGAATGATATGGCAATAAACCAATAATTCAAAGGATCACTGAACATCTAGACTTCTAAAACAGGAGAGCAGCTCAGACAGTTGGTATAAGAAAGCACCATTCAACTTAATGAATTTTCAAAGGGTAACTTTTTAAAGAAAACTCATATTTGGGGAGTGTCAGTGATGACTGGCTGAGAGAAAGTTTAATAGAGTGAAAAGACATGAGCTTTGGAGATGGAGAGACCATCTCAGACACATAATTATGAGGCCTTGGATACATTACCTACATTCACCAAGCTTCGGTCTCCTTATTTTTTGTGTAAGACTTACTTATTATTTATTTATTTTATTTATTTTTGGCCGTGTCAGGGCTTAGTTGCAGCACGCAGGATCTTCGTTGAGGCATGCGGGCTCTTCGTTGTGGTGCGCGGGCTTCTCTCTAGTTGTGGCATGCGGGTTTTCTCTCTCCAGGGCGCGTGGGCTCTGTAGTTGTGGCACATGGGCTTAGTTGCCCTGTGGCATGTGAGATCTTAGTTCCATAACCAGGGATCGAACCCCCCCCTCCCTTGCATTGGAAGGTGGATTCTTTACCACTGGACCACCAGGGGGGAATTCTCCCTGGTCTCCTTATTAATGAGAGAGAAATAATAATTGGCAGCTTGCCTGGTTATGGTAAGGAATAGGACTAAGGTATATCAGAATACAAAGAAATGCTCTGTCATACATTAGTTGCTCAAGAAACTGGCTGTGACCATTTTTGTCTCACTGATATTTCCTGATGGGTCATGGCATTATTACTTGTCTGTCTATGAGGAGATCTGAGTGGATGACCATTTCTTCATCAGGGGACCATTGGACAGGCAATAATGCAGTCAACACTGTCTGTAAACTTTCTGCACATACGGATGTGTTCTTATGAGTCTGAGGACCCCGAAGACAACTTGCCAGACACGAAGCCATGCAACTCCATAGGCTGAGGACATCTGCAACCTTTCACAGCCCTCCTGTTTTTATTTTTATTTTTTTATTTTAATTTTTTTTATTTTTTTTCCGGTACGCGGGCCTCTCACCGCTGTGGCCTCTCCCGTTGCGGAGCACAGGCTCCGGACGCGCAGGCTCAGCGGCCGTGGCTCACGGGCCCAGCCGCTCCGCGGCATGTGGGATCTTCCCGGACCGGGGCACGAACCCGCGTCCCCTGCATCGGCAGGCGGACTCTCAACCAATGCACCACCAGGGAAGCCCCCTCCTGTCTTTAAAAAATCCATTTATGAGAGGGAGAGAGTTGGCCCTCCAAGGGAAGATATTCAGAGCATGAGATCCAGTTGGATGAGCCTTTTAATTATATTTATTGACCTTTAACTGGAAGTCACCCAGTGCCCAGGCCTGGATGCACAAGGGAGATTTGAAGCTCCACTTTTAATGGGAGTAAAATGCTGCAGGGGAGAGCAGCGAGTGCAGATGTTTGGCCAAGCTACGAGGTCCCAGGCTGCACTGACATAGGCGCCATCTGATTGCAACGCTGTCCCAGAAAATGGGGTCCAGCTCAGAGTTCTGGTCTAAGCACCTCATTGCAGAACTGGCAAGCTGCAAAAATCCCCCGGAGTGAGCCAGCTGAGGTGGGGACAAAGGCCGAGGGAATAAACAATCCGGTTGATTGAGTCTGAGTGATAGAATTGCAGCAAGGGGCCAATAAAAGGTGCAATAAGAAGGATGTTTAAAAATCCTAATAACCTTGAAGAGACAGTGGAGTTGGACCTCTGAAAATAACGACGGAAAAAAAGCTATGAAATCATAGCATATAAGCCAGGAATCTAAGGGAGTGGTTATGGGAAACAGATTTAAAGTTTGTTTTTTTTTAATTTCTGTTTCTATGACTTCAGTTTTTATAATTACCTTTAAGAGGGATCCTATAGTCAATATGCACTTTGTAAGAAATTACCTGTCATATGTAACCTTGAGGAAGTCACTTAATCTCTCTAAATCTGTGTCTTCATTTATTTTTTTAACATTTTATTGATGTATAGTTGATTTACAATTTTGTGTTAATTCCTGCTGTACGGCAAAGTGATTCAGTTATACATATATAAACATTCTTTTTCATATTCTTTTCCATTATAGTTTATCATAGGATATTCAGTGTCTTCACTTATAACATGAGGATAATAATGCCTACCTTGTAGAGGTAAGGTGAGGCTAAGAGATTATACATATATATACATATATCATATCTATCTATCTATCTATCTATCTATCTATCTATACTATATATTAGTTTGCTAGGGCTGCTATAACAAAATACCATAGACTGGGTGGCTTAAACAACAGAAATTTATTTTCTCACAGTTGTGGAGGCTGGAAGTTCAAGGTCAAGGTGTCCACAGAATGGGTTTCCTCTGAGGCCTCTCTCCTTGGCTTGCAGATGACCACCTTCTCACTGTGTCTTCACATGGCTTTTTCTCTGTGTGTGTGCACCCCTGGCATATCTCTGCGTGGCCAATTTTCTCTTCTTGTGAGAACACCAGTCAGAATGGACAGATTGGATTAGGGTCCACCCTAACAGCCTTATCTTAACTTAATCACCTCCGTAAAGGCCTTATGTCCAAATACAGTCACATTCTGAGACACTGGGCATTAGGTTGTTAACAAATGAATCTGCGGGGGACAGGATTCAGTCCATAACAGTATATATAGAGAGAGCAGAGTTTAGAATTACTGCATCATAGTAGGTGCTCAATAAGTAATAGTCCCTATTACTATTAGGGACATTCTTCGTATTATTTTCATATAATTTTATTTTCATATCAAATCCGTCAGGGGCAAATTATTATCATAATAATTTTCTATGTAGTTAGAGAAACTGAAGTGCAGAGAAGGTAAAATACTGGCCCAATATTATTCGATGTGTGTTAGATTTAACGGAGCGCACCTTATTTCTTCTGACCCCAAATTGTTTTCTTTCTACTACATTGTGCTGCCACCAAGTAGTTGGACAACAGTCAGAGAAATAGTTTTCCTGTTAAATTCATGACTACCCTGTCCCAAAGCATTTGTACTGTACCTACTCCAAAGAAGCTTTTTATCCAAGCAGCTCAGCGTCTGAATCATTAGAGTGGTCTCCAGTTAGAGGCAAATTCTGCTCTTCTTTCTCAGAATTCTGAATTTTAACCCAAGGTCAAAACTTTGAAATCCAGAACAAGGTAAATGTGTAACACTTTTCTGTTCCTGGGAAGTTCTTTATCTTTGACTTTTATATCATGTTGTCCATTGTCTAAGATAGAAGCCAACAGATGGAAATCTTCCCCAATCCACCAAAGAACCTGCATCCATCTGCACACATCATACCTCCTACCTCACTGTAACGTATAAAGTTTCCCAGCTCCTACTTAAGGCCAGATTTTTCATCATTATCTTTCCTCAAGAACTTTATTCTTGTGGTCATCTCTCTTCTCTTGGCTCTGTCAGTTTCTCCCCCTTTAGTGCATAATTTGTGTCAGCATACAGGCATGTCCTAGCATCTCTCACCCTAAAAGAAAGAAAGGAAATACACATTTGGTGGCCTGCAGTTACTGCCCCATTTCTTTTTATCCTGCCCTAATATGATACAAAAAGTATGTATGGTCATTGTCTCCAAACTCTCAACCCTCATTGATTCCTCAATCCACTCCACTCATCTTTTTTTGTTGTTTTGTTTTGTTTTTGTTTTTTTTTTGCGGTACGCGGGCCTCACACTGTTGTGGCCTCTCCCGTTGCGGAGCACAGGCTCCGGACGCGCAGGCTCAGCGGCCATGGCTCACGGGCCCAGCTGCTCTGCGGCACGTGGGATCTTCCCGGACTGGGACACGAACCTGCGTCCCCTGCATCGGCAGGCGGGCTCTCAACCACTGCGCCACCAGGGAAGCCCTTTTTTTTTTTTTTTCCACTCCACTCATCTTTTCGTCATCTTCCTCCTTGGAAATCCCTATGTTCCCTTCTGTATTCTTAATGTACTTGGTGTCTTAGCCACATTCCACACTGTTGTCCACTCCATCTTTTAGGAACACTGTCTTCTCTTGGCCACTGCATCAGTGTATTCAATTTTTTTTGCCCTACTTCTATCACTGGCTACTCCATCTCAGCCTCATTTTGTGATCCTTCTCTGACAATCTCAAAGCCCTAAAACACTGAGTACCTCTCAGATCCCAGGTTCCTAAGGGATCCTCCCCTCAGATTCTAGGTTCCTAAGAGATCAGAAAAAAATACAAATATTTTTGTACTTCATCTTGCACGAGGTGTCAGAAAAATAGGTTTTAAGTCCTATACTCAGATGCTGTCTGATAATCCCATATGCCTTTCTAGTTTTATTTACTCCTGCTTGAATGGTGTTTCTTTTCTTACTTGATATGTTTCCTATTTGAAAACAGCTGTCCGAGTTACCTTTAGAATGTATGTGTGTTTGTATGTTGGTTATTATGTCTTGAGTACACTTTGCATGCCTTCTCTTACATAATCTTTCCAAGTGCTGTATAACATAGTGTTACTGTCCCTTCATTGACAGAAACTTGAGGTGTAGAGTGTTTGGGTGACTTATCCAAGTTCATACAGTCACTGGCAGAGTCAGGCTCCATCCCTGTGTCTGACTCCATTGCTGGTACTCTCAATACATGTACAGTGTTACATGTAGCATTTCTAGAGCAAACAGGAATTTGGGGTCAGGAGGTGGCAATTTCTTTTGGATTTGTAGAGTGCCTTTGGCTGTAAGCTACAGAGAAAGGTTAACTAGAATAAATAATGGAACTTATCATCTCAGTGCACTTATTACTTATGTCACAGTAAGATCAGAAGCTCAAAAGGAGCCTCCAGTCTCCTTCCAGCTCTCTGTTTTGCTGTTCTCTGTGTTGGTTTCGTCTAAAGGCTGTTTTTTCTTATAACTGCAAGATGGCTGAAGTAGTTACAGAATCACACCAACATACAACATCATCCGGCAGTAGAAAAGGAGATAATTTTTACCTATGAAATTTGTTATGAAGGAAAACTTTGAGAAGCTCTCCAGTATACATCTTCTCACATCTTGTTGACAAAACTGGCTACATGTCTACCTATAAACTGCCCACCTTTGTAGCAGTGGAACCATCACTAATGCCTTAGACTTATCTAAATCTACCTGATTCATGCGTAAGGGGATTGGGTTGCAAACCAGAAGCTCAGGACTTGGGCATCATGAAAGAGGGAAGATGGCTATTGCACAGACAACCTGCTCCATCTCGCAAGGAGTGTTTCAGGCACAGTATCTGTGACTGCACATTTGTGTTTGTGCATGTTCCATTTTGAAGCCTTTTTCCCTTTGAACAAAACTTCACTTTGATAAGAAGAAATTTTCAGCTGTTCTTTGTACATACTTTTGTTCCAAACGTCTAATGAGCTACTTTTTTGGCAAGAGCCTTAAATAAAACATGCTTCCCATGGTACCAGGAATGCTTAATTACCCATCATTTGGTCTGTGACTGTTATGTGTAGGACTTCCAATTTTTCAAAATATACTGGTATGCAAAAGGATTGAACACATTCCCAAATCATCCAGAGGCTCATGCAATTTTAAAGTTTTCTCCTTAGAAACAAGTCACCTGAGTTATATAATCTCTGGTCATAACTAACCATTTGAACGTCTTCCAGTGACTTTCCCTTGTTAATAGTATCTGTGACTCAGATGCCCTGTGCTGGTCTCACCTCATTCTTATTTAGAGAATGTTCACATTTTCAAATACTTTCCCCATGCTCTTTTCTTTGGCTCTAAAGTAAACCATATTTTCAAGTGGCATGATAAAGCCTCCCTATAAAGTACCTCGCCATTTCTGCGTATCCATTTATGCTGCAGACCAAACCTTGCCTCACTTGACACATCACTACATAATGTCTCTCTCACTCAACAGCATAGAAGCTGACAATTATTCTACTACCCTGATGCTTCGTTTTACTTCAGGAGAGGCATTCTCACATCAACAGGATTTTTATATGACGGATTCCAATCTCTTTGCGGCCACTCTGGGTTATATACCCATGGGATATAATTAATGGCGTTGTCCCCTCCCTCCCCCAGTAGAGGCTGGACAAGAGTTTGTAGTGTGTCACGATCATCCAGCCTCTTTCAAATCCTCTTAACATCTCCCCCCAATACTTGTTAATCCTTGAGAATTTAATAAAGTGCAAAATAACAATACTTCTCATCTTTGCAGGGCTGACAATTAACTAATTAGCCCATTAACTCATTGAGCCAGATTTGTCCCAGTAAGTTAAGGGCTTTGGGAGGTACATTAATCCTTTAAGGCCACTAGAGCAACATTTGCAGTTAATGGGCCCATATCCCTAACTTACTACCAGGGAGGGACTGGGGTATTGTTAGGAAATAGAAGTCATTAATACTCGCTGTGCCCGGAGGGGCAGGTGAGAATGACTTTGCACAAATTGATGAGAAAATGTGTTTTGTTTTGTTTTTCTCTCTTAAGACCAAAAAGAGACTGAGTTAAAACCAAGATTGGAACTCGGTGTTTTCTGGCATACAGCCTATATTCAAATGTGAACTCTTGCCAGAATTTGTTTATTTGTTTACGGTTGAGAGTGGATAGACAAGAAGTTTTGTGTGTGTTGGTAGGTGGAGTGTACTTCTAGTATCTGGAGGCTTTGACAACGGGAGTGGGAAACTGCGATTTTGTTTCTAGCCTATCATCTGCTTAAGTAAACACTTCCAGGTCACGTGGAATATAACCCTAAATGGCTTTGTGGGGGGCAGAACATACCAAAAAAAAGTATTTGAACAAGATTCCTGCTCTGCGGAACCTACAGACTGTGGGAGTGAAGTGGGCCCCGCCTTCAAAAAGCTGCAGTTTATCGGAAGGAAACACATCTAGGACCATCTCTCCCTCTGACTCTGCAGGAGGCTGGACATGCTTACGGCAAATCCTGGGAACCTGGGATTATAAACTTGAAGGCCAAGCTGTGCGCTTATAAACTTGAAGGCTGGGCGGTGGAGCAGTTGCTTGTGTCAGCGTTCCACGTGGGGTTTCTGGTTCTCTGTGCCAAGGCACATACTTTGGAGTCAAGTTACCAAATCCACGTGGAGAAGATACAAGCATAAAGGCCAGAGATGGGAGTGATAGTGGTCGAGGGAGGACAGATACGCAGCTGAAGTGGTCAGAACAAAGTCAATCTCTGTAGAGAAACTTAGGGTAGGTGGCAGCCCCCAAAGTCCTTTATGCGGCTTCCAAGGCCACGTGGTATCAAGAGGGAAGTGGGCGACGCTTTCAGTATTGAAAGGTAGAGCTTGGGGATTACAAATGTATTTATAAACTTATGTTCATCATATGCCCATAGCCATAAATCCTCAAGGGCTCTGTGTCTGGCTGGATTCATGTTTGTTTTTTTTGTTTTTTTGTTTTTTTTTTTTGTGGTGTGCGGGCCTCCCTCTGCTGTGGCCTCTCCCGTTGCGGAGGACAGGCTCCGGATGCGCAGGCTCAGCGGCCACGGCTCACGGGCCCAGCCGCTCCGCGGCACGTGGGATCCTCCCAGACCGGAGCGCGAAC
>NC_041226.1:68131620-68157608 GCF_002837175.3 Physeter macrocephalus
CACGGGCCCAGCCGCTCCGCGGCACGTGGGATCCTCCCAGACCGGGGCGCGAACCCGGTTCCCCTGCATCGGCAGGCGGACGCGCAACCACTGCGCCACCAGGGAAGCCCCTGGATTCATGTTAATAATATTAAAATCTCTGCTTATATCAGTTCACTAGTTGATATTTAGGTTACCTAGGCAGTACACAACACTCCAGGAATCCTTTCTTCCTTTCCAGCTATTGTGATCCGTTCTCTCAGGGTCCTTCTCTATGCAGTTTCTGCACCAAATAAGAGGGCAAGCTCTCATTCCAACAATAAGTAGCCTGGAATGTGGCAAAAACCACATCGAACTCTTTGAAGGGATTGCGTAGAAATTCAGCCCCAGGGAAACTCGTGTCCCTCTAGCCAAAAAAAGGCCTAAAGCTAAGGTTTGGAACACAGGAATTCTTCCTGCTTTGCTACTTGGAATCAAGTCATTTCACCTCTCTGTGGTACATCATTGCCCTTTGAAAACCACTATGTGTACGTCTGTATGTACTAATAACTCACTTTGTTCCACAAAGATTGTAAGCCAGCATCTAAGAGTATAAACAAAAATGCACTTAGAAATATGTAAATGAAAATGTAGTTCAAGGGCAAAGTAGGACTGGAAGAATGAAGTTAAGGTTATTTTGTCCATGAAGTAAATTTCACTTGGTTGAGTTGGTGCTTTCCAATCATAGATGCCAAGAAAGTAGTGTGATGGTGACGGTGACCAGAATGATGACAATGATGATGATAATACTTATTAATTGCTTACCACGTACCCAGTACTGGGCTAAGTAAGCATTTTGTTGGTGTTACCCCATTTTATCCTGTCCCAAACTCTCTGAGGTGGATACTATTATTGTCCTCATCTTTCAGGTAAGGAAACCAAGGCTTGATGATATGATAAAAATAAACAGATTTTCCAAAGGAAGTAGAGTATGGAACTTGAGTCACCAACAAGAGGTCACAGTGAACTATAGTGACCAGTTTCCTCAAATATATTCTCCTGGTGAATCTAAATGAGTTCGATAGCATTAGAAAAGCTATAAAGTTGCTACAGTGCTACAGTTATCCAAGTGCAAGTTTGTTAAAGAAGTTCTGTAAGAAAACTATACACCTTTGTTCCAGGTACTCAGGGCTCTAATGCTTTCGTCTAACCCAAGGATATATTTTAGGGTACCTAGAAGCGTGAATAGTTCTAGCATCAAAGCAATGTTCCACAAATTCTATTTCAAGCTTTTTAAAAGATGCTCCCTGACAAGCACCTGGAATAGTAGATATCTATAACACTTGTTAAATCCCACCCATAGCTAGAGGTGGGATCGATTCCATCTTATAAATGTGGTAGAGACCAACACAGACACATGAGCAAACAGGTCACTGTAAATTCCCCCAGAGAATATCCGTGGGTGGAACCAGAACGTAGCTCATTAAACACTTCTGAAATTTTTCCAAGTCCTAGAATAATGAATAATCAAAGTTCAATCAGTTCGTGTATTCATGCACTCATAGACATTTTATTGAGACGTGCAGGTATTAGAGGCATCATGGAAACAAAATGATCCAGCCTTTCTCATCACTGAGCGTACAGTCTACTAACAGATACTGATAACTAAATAAATGATTAAAATAAAGCCCAGTAGGACCGTGATCAGCTAGATTTGTGGTGCACAAACTGGGAGCATCCTTAACAGGTGTTTGCTTTATTGGGGGAGCAGGTGAGAGAAGACTTTCCTGAGGAAATGGCATTTCAGCTGAAATTGAAGAGAATATTAGGATTTAGTCAGCTTATGGGCACACAATCTCAGTTTAGGAGAAAACATATTAAAGTAAGTACTATTAAATCTTTACCAAAAAACTAATCAGTACCAGTAAAGCACCCACTGTACCGTCAGTCTTCCTGGTTATCAGACTGTGAAGTGTAGTCTTAACTGAGTGGGTTGATGTACACGTAGGATAAGATAACTACGAATCAGGTTAATGTTGCTATTTAATTGCAGGTGAGTTTCATATACTCTTAGACTTGGACAGATTCGAGAATGTCCACACTTCTTCTAAGCTGATATTTGCCCATTCTGTACCCTCACCTGATACAATTGCCTATTAGATCCCCTCTTACATGGACTTCCCTGCAGAAGGAATGTCATAAAGTTTAAGAGCAAGGGCTCTGGATCAGAATATCTCGGTTCAAAGTCTACCTCTGCTCCTAATTAGCTTGCCTAATTCTCTGGCAGATCTAGAGGGCAGAAGTCTGAAATCAGTATCCCTGGGCCAAAATCAAGGCGTTGGCAGGGCCGTGCTCCTTCTAGAGGCTCTAGGGGAGAATCTGTTCCTTGCCTCTTCCAGCTTCCGGTGGCTGCCAGCGTTCCTTGACTTGTGGCCACTCCACACTGCACAGAAATGTTCTGCTTCCTTTGAAAATCTGAGCTCTTCATGTGTGTGAACCTGTCTTCTCTGCCCTGACCACTCAGTTTCGCCCATAGTAGATATGAAATCAGTGTTGGGGGGATTATCCCTGGTCACGAGCTGTATCACTTAATGTTATACTCCCAGGTACCTTGGTTAGAAAACGCTTTCTACAATTGTTTTCATGTAGCTATTTTGTAAATCAGAGCTTCCCACATTGTATAATCTACAACAATGATGCCCTCAGCTTTCTGTGGATCCTGATAGGGTCTGGATTTCACTGGAGTCAGCTCTGAGCAGCCTCATCCATTTATCCCAGAGGGCTGTATCATAATGCTCATTTTCTACATGTGCCGTTACATGAAGGAATTTGGGAGCAGTGTTCTCACTAAAGAAAATTTGGTTCTATCTCTTATAAATAAACATTTTATCTCCCCTGAATTCCAGTATAGATTGAAGTATCGTCTTATGCGGTAAAATGAACACAGTGTCTGGGTAGAGGAAGACATAAGCTTAGGCTCAGCCTCCGCTAACTTACTGTGCTGTTGTTCTAGTCAGGCAGCCTAAGATGTCTCGGTTTTCCCACTGTGAAACGAGAACAGCAGTTCTCCCTACCCCTACGGGATCATTTCTGTGGAAACACTTTCTGCCACTCTCATGTCTGATACAAGGGTTTATCATAGTTTTTTGTTTTTTCTTATTGTTGTTGATTTACAATGTTGCGTTAGTTTCAGGTGTACAGCAAAGTGAGTCAGATATATATATAGATCTATCTATCTATATGGGAAGTTACACATATATGTATATGTTGTGTGTATATATATATACACACACACAGAGAATATATATATTCTTTTTCAGATTCTTTTTCATTATAGGTTATTATAGGATATTGAATATAGTTTCCTGTGCTCTACAGTAGGTCCTTGTTGTTTATCTATTTTATATACAGTCGTGTGATGATTGTAGTTCTTTGATTTGAGATCAGGAATGCCAATCCGGCTCACGGGGTCTGATTAACCCCACATAACAGCATTGGAAATTTGCCATTTTGGTTCGTTTGCTACTGTTCTTATCTCTCCCAAGATGGCAGAGACGTAGGGCCCCGTCTTGCGTAATTGAGCATCTATGGTACAAGCATGCACAAAGGCTCCGCCAGGCTTGTACCAGCCCCTCAGTTCTTGAGGAAGTGGCTCACAGGTTCAAGGTGAGTGGAAAACGCACAGAGGGTTACAGCAGAGTGTCAAGTCCAGCAGTAGTGGAGCCAGGGGCCAGTGGGAAGGGCACCAGGGCGGGCTTCCTCAGCAGACTTCCTGCTGTGGAAGTGCCGCTGGGCCTTGCTGCTCTGAAATCCTGCTTTTCCTTTCCCAACCCATTCTTTAACCAGTTCATCAACTCTACAAGCTCTCCTTTACCACCCCCCCCAAAAAAGGCCTTTTCTGCCTAAGTTAGCTAAGTTGGCTTCTCTCGATTGCCATCAAGAAAAAAGCTCGAAAATTTTATTTTGTATCAGAATACTGTCCTGCATTATTTGCCAGACTTCCCTAAACCTCAATCAATTTCTTCATCTGTAAAATGAGGATAGTTTCTCATAGGGTCATTTTGAACACAGAATGAATTATTCAATGAGATATTTATTGGGTGATTATTATTTGTCAGGCACTATCCTATGTGTTTGGGATACAATGTAAACATCAAAAAATACTTAATAAGTGTTTGATAAAATATAAGTGCTTGATAAAACAACAAAGGAAATAGTATTTGAAATGATTATTGTAAAAATTAAACTGGTTAAACAAGGAGTTCAAAGCTCTGATGTATAGTGGTACAAAATCAAAGTGCAGTGTGAAAGATGCTGTATTTTCAATGAAATTTGGAAAGGTAATCAATGCCTCAGTATGCTACTTAAACATCTATTATGCGCTCTTAACCGTGGTAGATCAGGTGAATGATTTCCAAAATGACAGAGTTTCTGGTCTCAGAGGAGATAAGAGGTGTGCGTGAAATAATAACTTAAAATATGTTTAAATATGATAGTGCTAAAAAAATGGAACAAAAAATAAACTTTCTAAAAGTGAAGGGAAAAAATCACCACTGCCATCCACCTGGGCTCTGTGGGAAAAGCAACAGAGGAGAGATTTTTTACCTTAGCCTTTAGTACTGATAGAATTTGAACCAGCACTCTCATAAATGCTGTATACCACTCTTTTTTCCCATTTCAGCCACTGGTGGCATTGTACATCCTGACTCTTTTGTAGTTGGGTGGGGCCCCATGGCTATTTCTGATGAATGAGTGGACAGTGAAAGTGACATGTGTCTCTTCCAGGTCAAAGCATTTATTGCCAGTCTGAGTCTTACTGAGCTGTCTTCATTCTCTGATATGGCAACCAGAGATGTCCAAAATGGCTGCTTCATCCCCTGAGTCTGTAGTGTGAAAGATGAGGCCAGCCCGTGCTAACTTACAACAGACGTGCGACCTAAGCAAAAAATAAGCCTTTGTCGTTTTGAGCCATTGAGAGTTAGGGGTTGTTTTGTTACTACAGATAACCCAGCCTATTCTTACTGATTCAGCACTTGTAGGAGAAAAGGCAAAAGAGAAAGCATAGATATGGGAATGTAGAATCTTAAGTAGGTTAACTCTTTGAAAATACTTAATTTTGAAAAGAAGTGGATTCTAAAATAAAGAAAAGAGAGCCCAGATTGCAGAGAATTTTGCATGTCAGAGTAAGAAGCGGGGACTTCTTTCAGGAGTCTGTTACTGGTTTTGAATAGAGGCTAGATGTGAGAAGTTAATTTGATGATTCATAGGAAGGCTGCGGTCCATGGGAATTAAAGAAGGCAGCCCAGTCTGACTACTGCAGGGTGCAGATGAGATGTGAGAAGATAAAAGTTTTCCTACATTGGTGGCATTACTCTCCTTCAAGTCACAAAAAAGAACAAAACAAAATACATGCTAGGGCTTCCCTGGTGGTGCAGTGGTTAAGAATCCACCTGCCAATGCAGGGGACAAGGGTTCGATCCCTGGTCTGGGAAGATCCCACATGCCGCAGAGCACCTAAGCCCGTGCACCACAACTATTGAGCCTGCGCTCTAGAGCCCGCGAGCCACAACTTCTGAGCCCACGCGCCACAACTACTGAGCCTGCGTGCCACAACTACTGAAGCCCATGCTCCTAGAGCCCGAGCTCCACAACAAGAGAAGCCACCGCAATGAGAAGCCCGCGCACCGCAAATAAGAGTAGCCCCCGCTTGCCGCAACCAGAGAAAGCCAGTGTACAGCAACAAAGACCCAAAGCAGCCAAAAATAAAATAAATTTAAAAAATTTTTTAAAATACTTTAAAAAAACAAAATACATGCTAATATGGGGAAAATTTATAGATTCACCTCTAACCATTTGAGCTATTGGCTTAATATTTTAGACTCAAGGAAAGAGCTCTTGGACCTCTGATTTTGCATTCATCACATTTGAGTAATGCTTCTTTTTAGCCCTATAATAATGTCCTCTTTTTTTCTAAAGTTAAGTGTAGTAATAAAATTTTTATTGTAATCCAATGCTAACATGATTCTTTCTAAGAATTATGTTTGGTGGATTTAAGCAACCTCAGAAAAATACTCGGGCTAAGATTTTAGAAAGATATGTTTGGTGAAAAGAGCACTGTTATAGATTAATGTTTTAGGAGGATTTCCTGAGAATATACCTTATTCTGTCTTGTCTTTTACTTTTATACTTGAAACTAGTAGTTTTCAACTTTTAATTACTTTAAGAATCACCTGAAGACACATTAAAAAATGCAGAATTCTCAGGCCCACCTCCGAAGGATTCTGATTTACCATAAACAGGGGAAGAAGAGTGTTACAGACTAAATGCCTGAGTCCCACCAAATTCATTTGTTGAAATCCTAATCTTGAATGGGAATGGTATGGGTAGAGCCTTTGGGAGGTGAGTAGGTCATGAGGGTGGAGCACTCATGAATGGGATTAGTGCCTTCATAAGAGAGACCCCAGAGAGTTCTCTCATCCCTTCTACTCTGTGATGACTCATCAAGAAGATGGCCCTCTATGAACCAGGAAGTGGGTCCTCACCAGACACCAAAGCTGCCAGCACCTTGATCTTGGACTTCCCAGCCTCCAGAACTGTGAGAAATAAATGCTTGTTGCTTAAGCCACCAAGTCTGTGTTGTTTTTGTTGTTATTGTTGTTGTAGCAGCCCTAATAGTCTAAGACAAGGGAGTTAGGAGCCTACATATTAAGAAATAGCTCAGGTCTTGTGTTCCGGGCATCTGCAGACCTCACTTGGAGGGACACAATATTGATCCTGGGCTTCTAGACTCTACCATGAGTTCTATGAAGGGAGGGCTGTGATTTCATTATCTTGGTATCCCTGAACTTATTATAATTCCTAGCACATTCAGGGCAGAGCTATATAAGACTTACAGACACCGGCTTTGCCGTCGGATAGACCTGGATTTACATGCTGGCTGCAAGACTTATTAGCTCTGGGATAGGGGCTGTAACCTCTCTAGACCTGGCTTGGTCCTCTGAATGTTGAATACAGTGACACCTGCCTCCCTAAGGATTACGGAGCTTCAATGAGGCTATGTTTCCACAGAGCTTGGCACAGTGCCTGGGGCAAGGGATTTGGAGTGAGATCTTGGTACTGTAATGACGCTATTATGACCAGTATACAAAACTGCTACCATTGGGGTTCCTGACCAAGGAAGAACTGCCAAATAGAATCAAAGTTCCTCTTCATCCAGGGCTGAGACTGCATCCAGTACACCACAAGGCTGAAATCAGGCAAAGGCTAATTCGGAGAAAGTGATATAGACCTGGATGACCCAGTGAGGCATGCTGACTCCCTAACACGAGAAGAGCAAGTACAAGGTGGTCTTACCATGGAGGCTTACTTTGACAGTTTGGTAGCCTTTCCTATCAAAATAATGTAGCTCCATCACATTCTGGACTCTAGCCAATATTATTAGAAATCCCTTCTTCTTTCCTTGAGGAAGGGAGAAAAAGAGGTAAAGAGAGAAGGAGGAAGCAGACCAATCTCCTCCCCTCACCAGGCACAATGGAAGGACCCCTCCCCATAAAAGGTATTTGTTTGGGTTGTTATCATTTATTATTATTATTGTCATAAAACTTTGTGAACGATGAGAGTAGCTGATCTTTATTTAGTGCTTACTGTGTGGTCGACCGCGCTGAGACCTCTTCCTATTGTGTCTCACCGAATCCTCACAGGAAGCCCTGTGAGGTTGGTACTATTTTTATCACCATTTGGACACAAGGGAAGTACCGCTTGGAGAGGTTAAATAATTCGTTCAAGTAAGTGGTGTCAAAACTTGGATTCTGTCTAATGAGCAAATGTAGGACAATGTTAAACATGCATTAGTAATTAAATTGAAATAGAAGGAAAACTTGAGTTTCCCTGAATTTGGGGAATTTGCTCCCAACTTAAAGCTTGGGTGTATGTCATGGGGTGAGAGAATCTGCTTTGCCTTTGTCTAACGAAAAAATGGTCCATGAGACGCAAAATAAAACAACAACAAAAAATAGAGCTGAAGAGCCTAGTTAATCTTTCTAAGTCTCGTGTTACTCAAAAAGAAGAAATTACAATTCAAGTTCTCCTGCGGCTCAATTATAGGCCTCTGTGCCGTGCACAGTACACTAAGTGCTAATAATAGGGACCATCCAGAACCAAATTCTCTAGAGACCTCCCAACTCCCTTGGGTCTGTTTAGGACAAGTGATAAGAAAACAATGTTCTATATGAAGGAGCAGCAAGCTCCTAGACAGTGTGAATCTTCTTTCTTGTTAATGAAGTAAAGTGAACATTTTGACTCGTGTAAGACCAACAGCAGAAATGAAAAGCCATTTTTGTTACTGACCTCCGTGCTGCAAAGGAAATATCCATTCAGTGTGTGAGCTAGGAAGCGATAAGGCCTCATCAGGAGACGTGCCCTGTGCTGCTTTGGTACAGAGACCCAGAAGAAATGGTCCTATTTTTAAAGGGCTTTTCTACTCCTGATACAATTTGGGTCCTTTTCCTAAATCATCTTTGAATCAGAATAGTAATTCTTTTTCTCCCACTTGGCTAGAGTGTTAAAGAATCTTTGGAAAACGTTCAATAAATGTCTTGAGCTCTATGTAAACAGGAAAAATGAAGTTATTTGTAAAAAGGATATCAAAGAAAAGCTTAATATTATTCAACTTTTTCTATAGTAGGAAGCAAATACATTTATTACAGTGTACAAAAAAGGTGGAATTACTTCATGGAATAGAACATACACTGGCTGCAACATAGTAGGTTTCTAAGTATCTGTTGAATGAATTAATGAATAAAAAATATGACTAGGAGACCTCATTAAAAACAAATTAGAAAGTTGAACACATATAATGAATAACATTTGTAATTTGTAATTGAATTTGTAATTCATTTGTAATTTAGTCTTTTACCACCAAAAGAAAGCCTTGTTTAAAATACAAAGAATACTGAGGCTTGAAATTCAAGATGGAGGTATGAAAGAACCAGGAATATCTGGGTCTCAAGGCCAAGTCACAGCTACGCTAACAAATTCGATTTTTATTAGATCAGAATGAACATGTTTAGAACAGAGTTAGGTAATGGAGGAGTCTTGGCCAGAGAGTGCATGTACCTGCTGGGGTGAGGCTGGGGTCGACCAGATGGGCTGGGGTCTTAGAGTTGGAATCAGGGCCTGGGGGACAGGCAAGGGCACACATATCCTTCTCCAAATTTTCTATGCCCTGTGAGGGAGGACTTCATTCCTTTTCAAGGTCACCTTGGGCGGACAGTCTGAATTCAGTGGCATCCCAGCTCTGGCCCAGATCAAAAATTCTTTTCTTTGATTGAGCCAATCTACCACCCACGCAAGATGTTAGTATAGCAGAATTTACTGATGGTTTGGGGTAGCGAAGAGGACTTCCAAGACAGAATCACACAGAAATAAACTGAAAAGTTAATATGAGTCATCTCTTTTGCAAACCTTTCAAGCACTGTGCCACCAGAAGCTTCCTGCTGGCTAATATTTCCCCACATGCCTCCACCTTGGTGCGTGACCTATCACTGTCTTTCTCTTTCTTGAAACTTCTTTTTTCTTCCTACTTCCCCTTACTCCAAATTCAAGTTAGCTTCTTCTAGAAAGTGTCCGAGTCCTCACTTTATCTGGCCCCAGCCCCTTCATGCTGAGCACAGAGCTTCTGCTATATAAAAATACATGCCGGTGCAGGTAAGTTGCTCAGCAAATTCAGTTCTCCTCCTGTAAAGAATTCTGAAGTTGACCCTTAAGATAACCTTTCGACCTTGTTTTCCCTCCTCGCGAGCACATGAAGACAATGAAGATCTACGCCAGAGGGTGGTTTTCCTGCTAACAACTGTTAGCTTGCTAACCTTTCCATTTCATTCTTTAAGCTTTGAGATACTGCTTACTCCAACTATTAGCTGAAGCTCTGATCATTATAAAGTTGTCAACCAATCATGGTGTCTTTTCTTCTTCTGAATATGAGGACTTACCTTTGTATTTAAAAATGGACACACACACACACACACACACACACACACACACACCCGGGAGATATTGGTGTTGGACACTGGAGACATATCTTTGATATCTGACTTAGGGTTTGCTGGAAGGTTCCATGTTGTCAGTGACTCCTGCAGATTTGAGCTTGAAGGAATCTGATATAGGGTTATCAGCTTCTTAGGATTCAGGTGATAGCGGGGCCTGATTCATTCTGTCCCTCTTCTCCGATCTCAGTACCTGTGAGATCAGCTCTGCCAGCTCTTTTATCTTATTTCTGGTCTGGCAGAGCAGCTATATATAAATTCCTTGCTTCTGAGGCTAGTTGGGTCTCAAGATAAATTTTGCAATTTACTTCCAGGAAGATTGAAGCATAAGTGCAGGTTTACCTGCCCCACAGCCATTCTAGGATCTGATAAAAAGGAATAAAAGCAAAAATAAGTGTTAAAAATACAGAAGTGTAAAAAAGTGTTAAAAATACAGAAGAGGGGTATGGTATGAACTCTACATTCAGCGTTAGGAGAGTCTGTCCCATGTCATGTAATTTGGGCTGAATGCAAGGGTAGTAAAAGGCATCAACCTGCAACCTTCCATCTTGAGAAGGATCTACTCCACCTAGACTCTGTCGTGGATATTGTCACTGTCCAATGAGGAATGAGACCCCTGAACCACAGCCTGTTTACTAGTGTGCTGCTTCTACTCTTGCCTCTGCTTTGTAGGGCTCAACAAGTACTTGTATTCAAGGAATAAATGCCTTACTTATTTCTCCATCGCCCAGAGACGTCTTGACTCTCCACTATGGAAAATGAGGAAATTCTTGCACGTTTTGTTCCCTCTATCCCCCTTCAATTCACTCCACCTCTAGCATCTATTGGCCTCACCTTCATCCTGTAAGGCTAGAGTTCATTTGCACTGTAGCCTTCGATGTAACATAGGCTTCTGGACTTGTTCTATGGGATGATTCCAAAACTGAAAAATTAAAAAGCCAATAAACAAGATGCTTAATGTGACTGTGTAAAATATTCACAAGCGGTGTGATCAGATTCACACAAAAAGGAAACATACACTGGTTCCTCCAACCTCCACCAAAGTCGAGTGGATTCTCCTCCCATAACATTAGATTTAGTCCTTAAAATAGTGCCATGTTTTAGCTTGCTTCACCTCTGTTTGTAACTTTCAGCTTTTTTCTCTTGGAATTGCTAATTGCCTTTCTTTTATCTTGTGGAGAGAAGAATGCTATGCCTCTTTCATCATTGTTATCCAAAATATTCAATTTAAGAATCCTGGTATTTGTGAAAGTGAACCCCTTTTCTCTCACGTAAGTTCCTCTTGGAGATATCTGAGTTGTCATCCTCGTAAATCTTTCCCTTGCAGACATTAATACCAGTGTCTTAGAGCCCACCCTTTTTTCATGGATTCCTTTTTACTTCTGTTGGGATGTTTTCTCGACTACGATTCTCTTTTTCCAGAAAATGTAGAGGAGGTAAATTTTCTGAGCATATCAATTTTTTTTTTTTTTTTTTTTTTTTTTTTTTTTTTTGTGGTACGCGGGCCTCTCACTGCTGTGGCCTCTCCCGTTGCAGGGCACAGGCTCCGGACGCGCAGGCTCAGCGGCCATGGCTCACGGGCCCAGCCGCTCCACGGCATGTGGGATCTTCCCGGACCGGGGCACGAACCCACGTCCCCTGCATCGGCAGGCGGGCTCTCAACCACTGCGCCATCAGGGAAGCCCCATATCAATATTTTTGATTCTACACTTAATTGATAATTTGACTAGCTAGAAAATTCAGCGTTTAAAATCATTTTCCCACAGGAGTTTGAAGTCACTGATCCACTGTTTCTAGCTTTCAGAGTTCCGATTTTAAAAATTGTTGGCAATTTGCTTTTTATTCCATCTTAACTCTTTTTAGGTCCTTCCTCTCTGGAAGCTTTTTGGTCTTTATCTTTAAAGTTCTAAAATTTATCCACACTCTTTGAATTTCACAGGCTTTTTCAGTTTGAAAAGTCATGTATTTTCAGGCTTAGGAAATATTCTATTTTTACTTTTATTATTTTTCCCCAGTGGTTTCTTGTTTTTCTTTACTCTCTATTGGGAATCTTTTCTAAGTGGGCATTAGACTTATAGAATCCATCTCCTTGTGTCTTAATTGGATTTCTCATATTTCCCACATCTTCCCCCTCCCCATCATATCTGGCAGGTTTATTCCGACTACTGATTTTTTTCAGGCCCAACATAGATATGAATATAAATTAATTTCTAAGAACTCCATGTTTTGTTTCCTACTATCCTATTCTTATTTAATGCATATGGTAACTTCTCAGGATAGTCGTAATAATATTTTTGTTTCTTAAATTGTGGATTTCTTCTAGGCAGTTATTCTGTTAATTCATTTTTTCTCAAATGTTTAATAATCCTTAATGTTGCATTCATATTTATCGATAAAAACTAGTTTTATTAATGCAGGTAGCTAGGGAGAATTCCTCTGTCGTATGTTCATCTGTTTCTCCAATAAGTATCTCCCTTTGCATTATTTTTCCAGGGCTGCTGTGGTTAAAGTACCACAAAACTTAAATAACAGAAATGTATTCTCTCACACCTCTGGAGGCTAAAAGTCCACAACAAGGTGCAGGCAAGGTTGGTTCTTCTGAGGGCTTCGAGGGAGATTCTATTCCATGCCTCTCTCCTAGCTTTTGGTAGTCTCAGACATGCCTTGGCTTGTAGATGGCCATCTTCTTGTGTCTTCACATTGTCCTCCCTCTTCACGTTGTCTGTCTCTGTGCCCAAATTTCCCCTCTGTATAAGGCCACCAGTCATATTGGATTAGGGCCCACCCTAATGACCTCATCTTAACCTGATTCTCTACAAAGATCCAATTTCCAAATGAGTCGCATTCACCAGTACGGGGAGCTAAGGCTTCACCATCTTTTGGGGAAACGATTCAACCCATAACACCTCTCGGTGGGAGATCAATAATGGGTTTTGTGTTGATTAGTAAAGATGGGCAGTTGGTCTGGTGAATTGAGAAAGACTAGTTGAGAGAAACTAGTCCTCCAAAGCCTCACTGCCAACCTCCCTCATCTCAGCGGATTATTTCGTCATTTAATTTCTTTAGAGAGCTGGTGGTCACATACTATTGGAACCAGATGAGAGAGGAAGGATGGTGGGGAAAGGGTTCCCTTATTTTCTCTAAAACACCCACCTTTGCTATCACAATCAATTCAGGTGTTATAACAAGATACCACATACTGGGCAGCTAAGCAACAGGCATGTATTTCTCACAGTGCTAGAGTCGGGGAAGCTGAGGGTCAGGGTGCCAGCAGATCCTGTGTGTGGTGGGGACCTTCCTCCTGGTTTGCAGACACCTGTCTTCTGGTTTCCTCACATGGCAGAGAGAGTAAGATCTGGTCTCTTTTTCTTCTTGTGAAAGCACTAATCCCAACGTGGGGCTCCACCCTTAAGACCTCATCTAAACCTAATCACCTCCCAAGGGACCCATGTCCTAATACCATCCATTAGGGGTTAGGGTTTCAACATACGAATTTGGGGGGGACACAGACATGCAGCCTATAACATTTATTTGGCTTGCTTTTAGAGGTGGGAAATTCCTTCTCTTTATTTGAGTTCTTTTAAGCACACAGATCAAGATGTATTTCAAAGATACATATATAAACTTGACTAGATGTGCTTTGTCCAAAACCAAAATGCCCCGTGATTTGTTAAGGATCTGGATGTTTCTACCTGCTCAATGCTTGATTCCCCCTCCTTCATAGGGTCTGCCTCAGTCCTACCTGCCCTTCTGGCAGGGCAGGATGCTGAGTCAGGACCCAGCTGAGAGCTCTTGTCTGTGCACAGAATCCCTAGACTAAACGTAAATCCCAGGTCATGGCCAGAATGCGTTAACAAGGGTTGTCCCACTAGAAGGGCAGTATTCCAAGGGTACATGAACGGGCAAAAGTATATGGGGCAGATGGGATAAATGCGGGAAAGCACAAAAGTAACTTGCAGAGGATCGAAGAGGAAAAATTTAAGCGGAAGTCTGGATTAGATCTGAAAAAAACATGATGCTTCCTAGAAGGCACCCTTTGAAATTCTCAAAAGAGAATGATTAAGGCACATGAAGAGGGACTACTGCTATTCAAATGGAAAATTAAACTTGGGGAACCACTAGCTCTAAAAATGTAAGTTAAACATCCACACAGTTTGCACCAGGGTTGGGTTCCATTTGTACTGGGGGCACATGTCAAGCAGGGTAGGGTTTCATAAGAGAGAACTTCACTTTCCAGAACACCTCTCCTGAGTGCCTGAGTCAGAGGCAGAACACTGACCTTTCTGAACCAGGAGTTTACTCTATGCTAATGCTTAATTTCAGAAACGAGTGAATGTGAGAGCATGATGTATGGGGTCTCCGATCAGGAGTGACGATTGCAACTGCCCGAGCCGGTGTCCCTCGTCTTCCTCAGCCCTCCTCCTGGTGCTGAGGTCCAGGACGGCAAGCTGTCAAAAAGAAAGACCACATCCCCTCAGTGCCACGGGAGCGCTCCTGCCCTATGACAGTAGAACGGTTAGCAATCCCTACCTTTCTTTGGGATTATTTTACCATTAGAGAAAAGGCAGTCAGCAAAGGGTCATTTCAGGTCAAAGCTCAGAGGGGCTTTCTGGGTTTGTACAAGGTGATTTTGATAGTTAGCTAACCTGATGGAATGTTCTGGGAGTGTTTCTGTTCTGTTCCCGTAGTTTCCCAGTGGTAGGTGTTGACAGGTGGTATGCTCTCTTCTGCTGGAGCTTTGGAGAAAGCTACGTTTCCAGTCTGTCCTTAATTGCTGAAACCTTCCATTCTGCCTGTGTGTATCTAGTGTATATACTATACTATTCTGCCCTCTCTTCTAGCTTGAACAGAAAATTAAAATCCCTTCTTTCTTCCAAGTGTCTTTTGTGGTACAGGCTGTAAACAGCATCAACACCATCAAGCTCTCAGCGTGAGTTGAGAACCTCCAGAGCTAATGGCTCCAGCAACTTCCCGCTACCCCAAGAGAGGGTCACTGCATTTTAGCTTCTGTGTGTCAGCCTCCATGGCTGTTTTGGGGGCGCGTGATGTGGCAGAATAGCCTTTAAAATCCATTGGAGGTCAATGTATGCCATTATATACATAGTGCTTCAAATTCAGTTTTAACCTTTGATGAAATTTGCAGTGTTGGAAATTTTTATGCTAGAGCAGACACAGGAAACCACAGGTGCAACTCATTTTGGTTTTGACTTACGATCACTGCGGGGCACCTAGAGTTTTTATAAGAAAGTCTCTCTTTAACTTGAGTGTAAAGTGTCAGAAGTCGATAGCTTGTCTCTGTAATGTACGTTAATAGGTAATATTGGTTTGTGGAAATTAATTGCTAGGAAAACAGCTCTTGCACTTCTTCCCTTGTGCTTGGAAAGATTTGAGGGCCCCCTTGTGGCTGGCATAAACCTAACCTGAAAACAGATGAAAAGCTTTGAGCTGGTTTTTTTGTTGCCGCTTTTGTTCATTTTTTCCCCTTTCTTCTCGGTTACGTTTGTTGCCTTGCTTTAGGGTTTTGAATTTTTAAAATTTTAGATTAACATCAGCATATTCCACATCATTTCAATGGAGGACTCAGAGATGGTAGCCGGTGTCCATTTTAAAAGGACAGGCTACTTCTCTTTTATGATTATTAAACTTAGATTCTTATCACCAAGAGAAATAATAAATGCAGAGGGGCATGTTTGGGAAAGTTCACAAAACAAGGGAATTGCAGTTGCATTATTCCATTTCTTAAGGGATGCCTCCTCTTTATTTTTAATCCAGGTATTGATTACTCAAAGGTAGATGCCATCTCTTGCACAGCCCCAAGCTACATTACTTTGAACATCCTAAAGCTTATTATCTCTGATTTCCATATAGCAGAGGAAAGTGGGAAAATAAGTATCCTTGTTTGAGTGTTTTCAAATCTCTATGAATACTGAAAGCTATTACTTCTCTGATGCTTCAGTCACGCCTCAAGAAAAATATTTGCAACTTCAGGTGACTGTGCTCCACTCTTGAATTGATGAAGGGAACACCCAAGGCAAAGTTTAGACAGAACCGATTGATTTTTCTTCTGGGAGATTTAAACTATTGTGCATATATTTTTCTAAATTTCTGTCATTGCATTATTAATTAGGCAGAATTACAGCTGTGCTTCGGAACCCACTGCAGCTGAAAGATGTCATTGAGTGTCCATGGGGTAAGCTGGGCTTCTGGAAGGAACTCGGGCTCTTATTGTGAATAAGTGGATTTTGGAGAGAACCTGATTAGGGCTCCGAGTTACTTCCAGCATAATTTGGTTTCTCTTAGATTCGTTTGTGGAGTGACATTGGCATCTCGTCACAGATGAATCACTAGCCCTGCCTTTTATTCCTAGCACCAAGGAAAATGTCATGCATGTGAGCTTAAGAAGAAAAAGAAAAGGAAAAAGGAAAGAGAAAACCTCTGGTGTTTGGGCCTCGATAGAACCTATGAAAGTTAAAGATGGCGTCTAGTCTATGTCCCCTTCAATGCACAGGTGTAATTAGCACAAACTGCAGTTACATGGCTTGGTAGGAGTGAAAAAGAAGTCTGTGGTGTGCAGGTAACACTGGCCAAGAAATCACTTTATTCTTAAGGAACTGAAGAAAATTTCAAGCTCTAACACCATCTTTCTTGATCTCTTTTGGGCAAGATCCTTTAAGAATATGCATAAATCTACAAGGATTGCATCCAAAGGACCCAGGTTCCATCTAAATAAGCTCCTACTGGCCAAAAATTAGATAATTTGAACATCGGCAGGGATAATGACCGCAATGTATTGAAACTCATTCTATATGTTTAGATGCATGAGCTCGTAATGATATAAAAACAAACAAACATCAACAAAAACCCCTTTGGAGGATTCTAGGAAAGCAAATTGCTATTTTGAAAACCAGTAAATAGAATGAGTCAAACTTTCATCTACCTTGGAGTATCAAACAGTTGATAGGGGGAAGTTTGTCTTCAAAGAATCGTGGCAGCTGATAACTGAAGAAGAAAGGATGGTATTAGACTGTCGCCATTTTGCAGTCCTCTAACAAATGATCACCAATGGCTATGGCACCACAAAAGGGCAAACCACCAGATATTAGTGCCTCCAGATTGAAGTCCACAGCACTGCCTCTGTAGAAACGAGAGTTTATTATTTCAGAATGATTATTTTCCACAACTTTAAATGCTACCTGAAGGTGTATGCATATCCTGGCATTTCTGGCTATTTCTTCTGGGTCCCCCTTTTCAGTGGGTTTCAAGGAGAAAAGGAGCTAATGTACAAACCAGTGAAACCCCAAATGTCGAATAATGAGCTCATGACAGGTTTCCTTTCTAACTCTTAACTACATTTGGGCAAAATAAGACGACTCCACAGTCAGCTCTTGCGGTCAGGCTGTGTCTTGTGTACCATCATACCCCGAGAATCTAACATAGTGTTTGGCGTCAAGTACATAATCAACAGATATTTTTAGATAAACAAATAAACTAGCCTAGTAGCTGAAGAGGAAAAGGAAAATTCTCAGCTTCACTAGTTGCTTGATCTCAGGAACATCCTTTCATATCTGTGAGCATCAGTTCCTTCATCTGTAAATTCTGCCTCTGATATGATTTTGTACTGAGAACCAAGTGAAATAATGGATGAGGAAAGTGTTTTGAAAACCATAAGTATGTTATACAAATAGAAAAGCACTATCAGCTGTTTTTTTTTTTTAATTATTAACACAGCTTGTTTAATATTTAAAATTTCACTGTATTGGGGAGTTTCTGAGGCTCTGACATTCATGGAGAAAGGGAAACGTTTGAAGTGGAGGATTAACTCCCACAACCCTATGAAGTAAGCATTTATACCCTGGCTATTTAGATGAGGAAACTAAGGCTCCCAGAGGTCATATAAGCTAACCAACTCACACCAAACGTGAGATGGACCTGACATGGAAACCCCGATCTTTCTAACTTTAAACTTATTTTCTTTCCACAGCACCTTAGGCGACGTTCCCAACATGTCTGAAGTTTTGCGGTCATGCTCCATTCGCATGGTAGAGCTTGACTTGCATTTTCCTTGAATCTTCTCTTCCTGAATAAAGGCATCAGAACAGCCAACTTCAGGATCCAGTAACCCTTCTGGGACACATTTCCGAGTCTTTGTAGCACTGTGTTTAAAAAGACCTGTTTTAAAACCAGAAACAGAATTATGGCATTGCGTGAGGTTTGGCTTTATCTGAATTCCCTTGCATCGCTCTTTCTAACCACCCTTTATTGTCCTGATATGACTACAGCTTTTGGCTTCCAGGTTGCTTGGGAGTGTTAAAAACGCATGGAGCTGCAGTAATTCCCACTTGTCTCTAACACCCTTTCCTCAAGTGTGAATTTGTTATGTAGTTGTGAGGGAGCTCAGGAAAACTGTGTTTAGGACTTTTTCCAAGTTCTAGGTATCTAAGAGAGCCTCTGACCCTGAGAGGGGACAGGTAGCCCCGCCTCCCCAGCCCCTGCAATGTGCTGCCTCACTCCCGTCGACCCACAGGCAAACACAAATCCCTCACCCTGAGATGCTTATTTTGCTTCTGGAGCTTTGGCTTCAACAAAAGGCTGGACCACTGCAGCAGTAAGTCGCACAGTATCTCTAAGACAGCCTGCCACTTACAAGGTGATGGAAGAGACTGCGGGAACTCTCACCACTTTGTGAAATTTCAGAGATCATCTAAAAGCCTATGTAACTCAAAGGGTTATTTTGATGACCAAATTGATTAGTAGGAGTACTTAGAACTGTACTTGGACATAGTATGCGCTCAGTAAATGTTAGCCATTATTATTATTGCTATTAGTACCAATTTTTCTTTCAATAAATACACTGAATTTGAAAATTCAATAAAAATTTCAATTTTTCTTTCAACAACTAAAGCATTTAGAACTGTACTTGGACACAGTATGTACTCAATAAATGTTAGCCATTATTATTATTGCTATTACTATCCTTTTTTTTTTTTCACATGGAACTTTCCATATTTTAAGTTAGCTTGCTTTTAATCATCGCTTGGGGGATGACCTTCAAGGCACTCTTTCTTTTAGGACTGACAAGGGATAGAATCAGGTGGGGAATCTCTCAAGTGTTTTGCTGAATATGCTGAAATGACTGTCCAGTCCTGAGAGCAGAATCTAGGAAAATCCTAACACAAAGGAATCTTTCATGGAAGAATATGGCAAAATCTGGACACAGAAGATTTATTTTTCAGTTTTGTGATGTTTTAGGAAACCCTGTGTCAAAGCTGTGAGGTATAAGCCTAAATATCAAAACATGTGCCTTGTCCTTGAATACCCTGATTGACTTCTTTTCCTTTCCAAATTGGCTACTACAAAACAATGGCAATGAAGACACCTCCTCGCTTGTGCCCTGTAATTCTCACATTCCCGAAAAGCAGCGCCTGAGAAATTAGCTAAAGAGCGAGCACGACTGAACACGCATGGCCTAATAACACAATCGGAGTGTACTATCTGGTGTTCTGCTTTGCCTGGCTGGGAGTAGAGCTGTGAGTGAGATTGAATTGGGCCTTATCTCACTCTGGGGCGGCTCCAGGCTTCAGGTGGATGCCCGCATGCATAAACCACCGCTTTGCAGAGCAGAGCGCCTGGAAACGTTCTCGTGCCCAAGTCCCAGCGCGGCAACGCAAAGCAGGGCGCCTCTGAACCAAATAATCACAGAAGTCCCTGAATAATGCATGAGAGCAGGACCCTCCCTGGCACATTTGAAACTGTACTGGGAGGAACTGTACTCAGCAAGCTGGCAGAAACACGTCCCTGGAACATGCATTTCCTGAAATTTATTCTTGTAGCAGCCGCTTGGGGGAAACTGAAAGCAAACATGACAACCACCTGAAAATCATGTCATTTTTGTGAGTCTGAGGCCCCTAGGATTTGTGTCAATATTAAGAAGCAATGTGACAAGATTTAAAATGTTATCTTATTGATAAATGCTACTTCGTCCTCTGGGGAATTTGGGGGGTGGACTGATCCTCATGGAGAAACGACCAGTATCGTCCGGAAACCTCTATTTCTTGCTTTTGTTTGGTTGGTTTAGTAACATGTGCATTATTAAAGTTAGCTGATACCTAGACTTGCAGAAAAGCTCCATCTCAAGAGGCTGTTTCTGTGAGGACCGGCCCTGAATATAATCAGGTGAGGCACTTCCCTCTTTCTGATCTAGATGTCGGCTTTAATATAGCTGCAGTGTTGATGAGGGGGGTTTGATTCCACAAATGTTTAGCCTCTAATTTGATAGTCCAGCTACTCATTAAGTGTAAAATAAACAAATCTTTTAGGAAGTATGTTTCCTCACCACCATGTCACAAACCCCACCTGGCTGTCCTGGAATGTCCATCTTAGGCTCATGATCTGAACAGGGCATCTTCCTGGTCCAGCTGGGAGGAGGGAGAGCCAGGAGTCTGTTTCGTGGCCTTCCCTTGACTTTCAAGTAGACTTGTTTCCTGGCACCCGAAGATGTCAGGCCTCATGGAAGGGCCCTGTCCTCACCTATGCTGACGGTGGTCGGCTATATTTCGGCATTGTGAGGATGAAATGAGGGCAATTCTCTTGACTCAGAAATTCTGTTCCTGGCAATTTACTCACTGCACAGATATTTATGGCTTAGGATGTTCATCAGATTATTGTTTATAGTAGCCCCCACTGCAAACAGAATCAGCTAAATTGTCCAAAACTGGGAGATTGGTCACATAAATTATGGGACATCCATAATTGAAATAGTATGCTCTTAAGGAAGAACATTAAATAAAATGGAAAATATATCCCCCTTGTATTTTTAAGTTTAAAATACATGTTAAAAATATAATGTACAGTATGATCTCAAATCTGTAAAAGAAAGAAATAGATATTTAACTGTGGTTATATCCGAGTGAAGTAATTATAAGTAATTTTCATCTTCTTTTTTTACAGTTCTGCATTGCTCATATTTTCCATAATGACAGTGTGTTGCATTTCTCACTGGGGTTTGGGGGTGGGGATTAATGATTTTTTAAAAAAGCCAGCTACAACCAAAGTATTCTCCCTTTAATGTTACCAGGTACACAGGGAAGAAAAGGGATGCAGAGCCCCTCCCCGCCTGAGGGAAGCACAATGTGCTTTCCTCTCCCCCATATCTTACCAACTGAAAAGTGTCAGGATCTCTGGGTAATAAGTAAGATAAAATATGCCTTAGTCAAAAGGGTCTGGCTGCTCTGTAAGTCAGTCACTGTCAGGGAGGAGGTGACGGCAGCTTGGTAGGGGATGCAGGGTTTCGGGATGGAGTAAGATAAGGACATGTGAATGTTTCCATTTTCTCATCACAATACCAGACATCCTTGGGACCAATTGCTCTGACACACACCATTGTCAGCCCCCGAAAGTTCTTTATTACAACACTTAACAATCACTGTCCCCAATTTCCCATTTGCTTAGAACATCATTCTTAAATTCCTTAATTTGTTTTCAAGGCTCGAATAAAAGGCCCTTTCATCACTGTGTCAAAGGGCAGTCTGATTGCCAAGCTCTAAGTGCTGTGATTCCCCCTATCAGATACAGAATAGTGCAGATAATACTCTACTGAGATAATGAAGAATGGGCAGCCCATAATGAATGTGCAGCTCTAAAGAGAGTCAAGAAATTAATTCCATTCTGAGAATTTGGAAAATGACTCCTGCGCACAATACAGCAGGGTGGAGGGAGAGCTACATTTCACTTTTAAAAAATGCGCACATCAGCTTGTGTTTAAGATGGACTGGTTGTCTGTGCCTACTCCCTGGTGAGGACCAAAGGGCTGCTTCAGATGCCCCCAAGGCCACCTTACAGTCACTCGTGGTGTTCTTTGTGAGACGCTGAGCTTTGGCAAAACTTCATTATATGTAGAGAAAACTCATGTCAAAGTCTGCATGCAGCGCAAGAGGAAGGCGGAGAGATTATTTCCTATACATTTCACAAGGTCTAGGCTAAGGGAAATCGTTAGCCTGGGCTAATTCTGTTGGCTAAGGCACCAACAGAAGATTCCTGGGGACGATCACCATGAGAATTCCTAAAACAGTGGCTGATAAGATGTATCTATTTATTAATTCCATGAACATGGAACAACTGAACATCCATGATGTACAAGGTGACGTATCATATGCTCTGGAGGCTGAAGGATGAGTAAGACATAAAGCCAGTTCAAGGGAGAAGATATTCACTGGTCCCGGAATGAAGGTAAAAGCACGAGCCAGGTGGGGTTGAGGGAGAGGATCCCTTTTGCCGAGGCCATCAAAGGAGGCTTAGGGGAGGAGTTTCTAGTTGAACTGGTTTTTAGGAATGCTTCGAACTGTGGATTGTGGAGATATTAACCGTGTTACTTGATTTTACAAGAGGTAAGCTGGTGGTGGAAGGAATATACTTATTAACCCGCCCTGTGAACCTGGCATCTTGTAGGTTCCTTCCAATATGTTCTCACTGGATAGGCATGTCCTAGCCTCATGGAAGTGAATATCTTTTACCAGCGCTGCCTCTTTTACATCACAGAATTGAAAGGGAAGGATTAGATAGAAGGAAGAAGGGAATACGGAGGAGGAAAAGGTAGTTTAGAGGAAGCTGACGGTGAGGAAGAGGAGCAAACGGTGAAGGTTGGGTGTGTGATAGTTCTTCAATTCTGATTCTTTCTCATCAGTACCCACGGTTCTGGGTTCTTCCCTGCTGGTCTCTCGCCATGGCTGTCCAATGTCTCTCCTGGTCTCTGCCTACTTTTATCCATCCTAAACTCTATTGCTCCGTGAATCTTCCTAAATCCACACTTTTCCTATTTTAGCATTTCACAGGTGCATGTAGAGCCCATGACAATTTGGCCTCAGCCTCCTCTTCTAGCTTATGTCCCTCTTTTCATTCATTCGTTTATTGACCAAACATTCAGTGAAATGCACAACATGAACTTCCTGGTCTCATTAGGCCACTCTGTTCTCTGTACCTTCTGAAATATTCTCTTAAATATTCTTTGTCTACCGCTTACCTCCATGACTTGCTAATCCGTGCCTCTTTTACACCTACGATACTTGAGTACGTTCTATTTTGTTTTTTATTCTCCACATTTCCTAGAGCAGCTTCTTACATACAACAAATCCTCAATAAGCATGTGTTAATTAAATGACTTGCTAATTAAAGAAATGAGCAATTATACAACAAACTGCTTGGTGAAATACAGGTTCTTGAAGCAGAGGGGAAGAAAACTACTAAGTTTAACGTTTCAAAAACTCATTTCTATTAATTATCTGGTGTATGAAATATTCTGCTTTTTACCCAAAGTCTGTATTGACTGTCTCTCTCTCTCTCTCTCTCTCTCTCTCTCTCTCTCTCTCTCTCTCTCTGCATATCAACCATTACAATCGAATGATGGATGTATTAGAAGACTGTATGTATTTTTATTCTTTTCACACATTTTGGACATTCAAAAATAATGTCAGATTAGTTTTTAGGGGAGAAAAGAAGGGTCTATTTATCAAAGGCAATATTAACCTTAGTCATTAAAATACACTCATCTCGTATGAAGGTCATTTCTTTTCCACGGCATCGTTTATTGAATGTCTGCAGTGAGCAGCATTTGTGGAGGTGCTATGGGACACCAGGCCTAAGGTCCAGTGGTCAAAGAGGAACTTAAAGGGTAGATGCGACCAAGACTTTCATACGCACGTTAAAAGCGCAGCAAGTGATGCAGTCAGTCCTCGAGGCCAGAGAGGTCAGAGGAGATGGAGATGAGGCTTGAGCTGGGCCAGGAAAGACGAGCAGGATGCAAATGAGTGAAGGAAAAGGCAAAGACTGAGGGAAGGCAGTCATGTCCTTGTGCTGTGTTTAGAATTTTTTAATAGGATTACCTTACTGCAGAGCAAGAGACTGAAAAGTGTGTGTTCCGTGTATTTGTACTTTCGTAAGCCATGATCATCATCTGTTAAAATAATCATTGAACTAACCAAGGTGCCCCGTCCCCTAATGCCCCTGAGTACACGGGGCTTTGCCATCATTACCCTGAGGCCACAAGGATAACAATTCTAAAGAGTTGTAATTGTCCTTCAGACATTCGTAAATGCATTCGCCCAAACTCTCAATGAAGCAGGTGGCAAATGGAAGATGTGCTGGCAGCACGCTGTCCCTGAGACAGAAAAGTTATCATCTTGGGGATCGTTCAGGTCCAGGCAGAACAGTCCCTTAACTTGATGGTTAGCGTTTCTCCCACTTTACCAAAATCACTGGGTGCCTGAGATCTCCTTGAGGACAATGTCTTAGTGATCTCGGGGTCCCCACTGCCTAGCCCCGGTGTGTGGCAAATACCAGGGGCTCAATCAATGTTTGGAGAATTACCAGGTGAGTGAATGGATGGATGAAAGGAGGAAATAATAGTTTGCTTATTAATGTTTCCAAAATCTGGGGAAAGTTTAACTGCCAGGACAAGTGTTGGAACAGGTGAGACTCTGCCTCAGCTTAGGAGGTCGAGTTAAAAGGGACCGGTGTTGATGAGAGCCTCTGCGTGTGGCCACATGGCCTTTGCTTGGGAGCTGCTTGTCCTTCTTCTCTGGTCTCTGTTTTACCCTCCATTGTGCTGTTGAACAATTAACGTTTGAAAAGGAAAGTTGCGGGGGCTTCCCTGGTGGTGCAGTGGTTGCGCGTCCGCCTGCCGATGCAGGGGAACCGGGTTCGCGCCCCGGTCTGGGAGGATCCCACATGCCGCGGAGCGGCTGGGCCCGTGAGCCGTGGCCGCTGAGCCTGCGCGTCCGGAGCCTGTGCTCCGCAACGGGAGAGGCCACAACAGTGAGAGGCCGGCATACCGCAAAAAAAAAAAAATAATAAAAACCGATGCAGGGGAACCGGGTTCGCGCCCCGGTCTGGGAGGATCCCACATGCCGCGGAGCGGCTGGGCCCGTGAGCCGTGGCCGCTGAGCCTGCGCGTCCGGAGCCTGTGCTCCGCAACGGGAGAGGCCACAACAGAGGGAGGCCCGCGTAAAAAAAAAAAAAAAAAAAAAAAAAAAAAAATCTGTCTGATTTAAATGATTCTGTCCTGATGGGTTTGTCATCCTTAAGCCACCCAAGTTACATTATAACCATCATCATCATCACTGTGTTTATATATTTATTAAGTAATTGTTTTGTGAAATAAAAATCAGTCTGTGCCTGTAGAATTGAAATGTGAACAAGTTTCAACACAGGACCAAAGCAGGATTAATAGTGACATGTCACATAATATTCAACCATGGTAATATCCACTCTGAGAAAAACTTTATTGTCAACATTTCCTTGTGGAACCCAGAAATATGTCAGTCATTTTCTGCTTTCCCTACTGACCTTTTGGGAATTTTCTTCCACTGATGGAATTGTCATTTTGTCACAGGGAAAGACAACAGAGTAATGTAAAATGGTGACTGGCAAAAGCAAGGGCTCAGGCTGGCCTTTCTGTGGCGGTTTCAGTACATTCCTCCTCTTGATTTAAAGGGAAGCAAGTGTTACTTAAGATTTTGAATTTTCTTTAGCACATTTCAAAACTGGCTAGACATTCAAAATAACTCCATACAGCTAATGTATTTTTTTAAATATTATACTTCATCAATTCCTTTTTAAAAGCAGCATGAAAAAGAGTGTACCCTTAAATACCTTTTTTTTGCCATTGCTTTTACTAGCTATACATTTTTTCTTAGTTCCAGTTTAGGTTGTCAAGGGAAGACTGGTCTTCTTTTCAGAACTTTTCAGGACCGTTTTTGTCTGCCTAGGGGCACCCTGAGTGTCACTCCTGGTGATAAAGATGGGGTGGGCAGCCCATTCCATTGGCAGCTGCTCAAATGATGAGAAAGATTTTCCTTACTTGGAATCAATGTTTGCTTTCCTCCAATGCCTACTGCTGTGTCTTTTTTTTTTTTTTTAAACATCTTTATTGGAGTATAATTGCTTTACGTTGTTGTGTTAGTTTCTGCTGTATAACAAAATGAATCAGCTATACGT
>NC_041226.1:68158178-68169792 GCF_002837175.3 Physeter macrocephalus
CAGATGAATGGATAAAGAAGATGTGGCACATATATACAACAGAATATTACTCAGCCATAAAAAGAAACGAAATTGAGTTATTTGTAGTGAGGTGGATGGACCTAGAGTCTGTCATACAGAGTGAAGCAAGTCAGAAAGAGAAAAACAAATACCGTAGGCTAACACATGTATACTGCTGTGTCTTTTTCTGTCGACTTTTCCAAATCTCTTCTGGCCTCTTCACACCTCTCTTGCCCTTTTGAGCCAGTGGTGCCCTGATCTTTACCTGATCATTCTGAAGCTAGCCATTTATAAAATGTATCTCTTCTCAATGTTCCAATAGATGCCATTAGATGAGATGAGACCTGTGATTATAATAACCACAACACCTGACAATTAATAGGCATTCAATAAATATTAGTTACATTTTTGTTTTTAGAATATCAATATGGTGCCCAGGAAAGCACAGAAGCTTTGAAATCAAATAGGCCTAAATTTTATTGCATCAAGTATTAATTGGCTCTAGGATCTTGGGCTGTATTTTTCACCTTTCTCAGTCTCTGTGTTCTCAGCTTTTTTTTTAAAAAGTCACGATAGAACCCATTTTACAAAGTTATGTTGAAGGTTATCTGTGCCAGTATCCATAAAGTACCTAGCCCAGTTTCTAGCACACAGTAAGTGCTCAGTAAATATCAGCCTCCACACACAACACATCCTTCCCCTACCCCGCCCGCCTCTTAACCCTGTGAACAGGAAAGATTGAGGAGACTTGGCTTCCAGCTTTGCTCTTTCCAGTCACATGACTTTGGGTAAATCATTCTAAGCCCCTTGCACTGTTTCCCTATCAAACAGTCCCCCGTGTCTACTACAAAAGTTCCTTTTAAGGGTCAGATAAAATATCCGATGGGTGATAACGTTCAATAAACATGGCGTGTTCTCTTAATGTAAGGTATTGTTATTGCTGGTAGTGATTGAACAGTGAATGATTGCTGAATGAATTATTGCTGATCGATTCCCCCAACCCCGCCCCTCCCCACCCTGGAGCAGAAAGAAAAAACCCAGCAAATAGTACTGAAAACCGATTCATGCGTGTTTGTATTACAGAAACACGCACATAGGGGAACATGGCCCGACAGGTGCAAATCCAGGCAGATATTCTCACGTGACCATCTGGCAGAAAAACCCATTGAGTCAATGCTGATACAGACGCTGCAGAGGCGCGGGGTCCCAGGGTTACAGTGACGGCGGACTGACGCTCTTCGTCTAATCTCTTCCAGGAATTTCTATTACATCACCATGTTGCGGGATCCGGTGTCCCGGTACCTGAGCGAGTGGAAACACGTCCAGAGGGGGGCCACGTGGAAAACCTCCCTCCACGTGTGCGATGGGAGGAGCCCCACCCCCGATGAGCTGCCTACCTGCTACCCCGGGGACGACTGGTCTGGGGTCAGCCTACGGGAATTCATGGATTGCACCTACAACCTGGCTAACAACCGCCAGGTGCGCATGCTGGCCGACCTCAGCCTGGTGGGCTGCTACAACTTGACGTTCATGAACGAGAGCGAGAGGAACGCCATCCTGCTGCAGAGCGCCAAGAGCAACCTGAAGAACATGGCTTTCTTCGGGCTCACGGAGTTCCAGCGGAAGACTCAATTTCTCTTTGAGAGGACATTCAACCTCAGGTTCATCTCCCCCTTCACGCAGTTCAACGTCACGCGGGCTTCCAACGTGGAGATCAACGAGGGCGCCCGCCAGCGCATCGAGGAGCTCAACTTCTTGGACGTGCAGCTGTACGCGTACGCCAAGGATCTCTTCCAGCAGCGCTACCACCGCACCAAGCAGCTGGAGCACCAGAGGGACCGGCAAAAGAGGCGCGAGGAGCGGAGGCTGCAGCGGGGGCACAGGGCCCACCGGTGGCCCCGACAGGACGGGAACCCAGAGGGGGCAGTCACGGAGGACTACAACAGCCAGGTGGTGAGATGGTGACCCCCTGCCCTCCCCTCCTCTCCACGGGAGGGGGAGGATGAGCGGGGCACCGCCCTACCTTGGAGAGTGTGGGACCATGCTGAGGACGTAGGTGGCTTGACGGGGGCCCCTGCTTCCTCTCTGTCTTCACCCTTATCCAGCTGGAGGTGATCTGTCTTGTTCTTTTTCTCCTGACATTTTTCAATCTGTGATATTCAGTAAGGTAGGAATGATGCATCCGATAATAGACCACTTTAGAAGGTCAAGGGGAGAAGCACCGAAAAGGAAAGAGTCCTTGGGATCTTTTTGTGTGTGTGTGGCGGCATAGGTCATAGTTTGGGCAACTGGAACCCACCAAGGCACACATGGAAAGCCAAATTATGGCTTGGATGTTCTGCTGAAACTGATCTGTCCGTACTGCCTCTTTAATGGAAATACTGCTGTTTAAAGAGAGAGGAAGAGAAGGCTTTTTCAGCCTTTAGATGAGGTTTAACGCCAACTCTCTCTTGGCTCTTGGCTGTCATCTTTGAACTCTATTTGAATGTGGGTTAAATCATGAGTAGTGTAAACATGTTTTGTTGTTACGGTTGTTTTTCAACAAGATTACCCTGCTCCTGACCATCACTGGAGACTCACATCCCCTGCATCTTTGCCCTGAGCCATGCTTCCTTCCCCATCTTTTAAGGAAAGGCCAGTAGATTCAGGACAGGCATGCCTCAGAGAAATGAACATTGGTAGGGGCATTCGGGAGAAAACGTGCTTATTAACGAATGCCTACGGAGATCACCATTTACCAATTTTTATTTTCAGCCTAAGGAATGAATGATAAATTAAGGGGGGGGCGGGGAAAGCAGGAGGATAACTACATGTCTAGCATTTCCAATCTGGCTACAGAGCCTTAGTTTTTTAAGGACTCTTTCAGAGTTTTACCTCTGTGGAGCAGTCATCTTCTTTGGTACAGGACCACCAAGTTTGAAACACTGCTGTCACAGAGGAAAAGACGTTTAAAAAGAATCTGGCCTGAAGAATAGGAACTCAGCTAGCATGTATACAAACTATAGTCAAGGTCACTAAATTCAAAAATAACTGATTGAGGCCATGAGACAGGGGACACAGTGGAGTGGTTATCCCAGGAGTTTAGAAAGAGTCTACCTCCCGATATCTCGAATCTCTCTGGCCTGATGACACTTTCTCCTCCCGTGATCTCTATCTGTTGTGAGAGTGTGGCTACAACAGGACCGAAAAATGTGCTGCGTTGCTAAGTGCTTCTTATTCTTACCTTTTCCCAATCGCAACTACAATAACACAAGATTTTTGAGTAATAAGGGGAGACCTGCGGCGGAGGGAATAGAAAATCCTTGCCTAGCATTTAGTAGGAGATCAGACTGAGCGGAAAGTTTCACAACAGGTTGATCTGATCAGTCCCTTCAAGGAGCTGAAGGCAAAATGAGTGAAACCCCTAAATCAGATTGAAAAGGCTATTTCATTGATACCTAACATGTTTGATGTTTAAGCCAGCTTTACATAAGCCTCGTCTCAGCCTCCAGAATACTCACTCTGGGGTTGAGAGTTAATCAACTCACAAGCGTTCGTGGGGTGCTCGCCTGCAGAGAGGGGAACCCAGCGTCTCCATCAAAGAGAGATCTGGAGAAGAGGCTTAGATGCTTCTTACACTACCCTTGGCTTCATCTGTCATGGGGGAAAAGGCATCGCTGGGGCCTCCCTGGTGCCAGAAACTTTGGGAGACCCTTTGTAGACCTCAGATCTAGTCACAAGAAGGTAGATCGTATTCGTCCCAATTAGGTGAGGAAAGTGAGACCACAGACAATAAATAGCTTCCTCAAGCGCTGTGAGCTAGGTCTGGCTGACTGCAAAGGGCAAGCTCTTCTTTTCTCCATCATGTTTTCCATATGGGATAAAAGCTTCCTGCCAATCATGCTAGAAGCCACCTGTTATTGCCCAGAAGGGTTTGTCTCTAACCCACGTGGGTGTGACAGCACCAAGCCAGCAGGGAGCCAGAGCCATGTTGCCTTGGGTGAGTCCAGCCCCTCCCAAATCACTGACCCATCAAGGAGCTGAGACACTGATGACGTTATAGGCAATTGTACTTCTTGAGCCATAGATGGGGTGAGTTAAAGGGGCCGAGTAACTATCACTTGTTAGTTGGTAGGGATTAGGCTCACAAAATATTAGCGTTTCCCTTCCTGATGATTTGTTCCTAAGGTGGTGGGGGAAGGAGGACTGCAGCTGGATTCATGAGCAGCTTTTTCTCTGTCTTCCCATCGCGATGCTAGGATCTAATGCTGCCTAGAATGGCAGGGCTGCAAATTATCTTTCTGACTGCCGCTGTGAAACAGACACACGAATACACACGCACGCGTACACACATGCACAATAACAATCCGGTGTTTTGTCATGCGGAAAATCAAAACAAGTTAGAAAGCGTTCAGATCGTTTCCTTTAAACTCACTTTACATTTTTGGCAGGGAATTCACGCATAGCTGAGACTTGGCGGCAGCCTCTGCTGACTTCACGCTGTTCCTTAGGCACCTCGGGATTTATATCAAAAGGCTTGCCTCGGCCTTGCTGCTGAAGGCGTGATGTATGGGGCTCCACTGGAGACCCGATATCAGGATGTTCAGAGGAGAAACCGTCTCTTTGTATTGGCCCGAGGCCAGTGCTGAGCAAATTAAGAAGACAGACGCGAGCTTCCTCCCTCGTATCATTTCATTCTAAAGCAGCACACTCATCCACTCCCTGGGGTCCTATGTTGATAGAAATGAAAGGTGGGGACGCAGTTTGTCCTCTGAAAATCAGCTGCACACCTACATGCCAAGTGATGCTCAGGGAAGGGAAGGGGTGTCAGTCAGCAGAAGGCCTCTGGGCCTAAGGATCCATGGGAAGCCAGCAGCCTTAAGGCCCCAAACCAAAACAATTCCAGATACATTAGTGTTAAAAGCCAAGCAGAGGCAAAAAATAATAAATAAATAAAAAATCCCTCAGTTCCGTGTCCTATCAACTCCTACCATTCCCAGCTAGACCTTCCTTTCCTTCTCTGGCAATGGCAACTCCGGTAACCGCACTGGGATAAGATGTCTGTGTGTGTGTGTGTGTGTGTCTAAATTATTATTAAGGACTAAGATACATACTATATATTGTGTCTCCTTTTAACTTTTTGGCAACCTACTTCTGACAAATAGAGAAAACCTGCCCTGAGAATTATTTGAATACTCTTTCTAATAATTGCTAACATTAGCACTCAGTGTTAGGCAACAGTTAGGGTTATCACGTATGTTATTAAAAATTATAAAAATCTGTCCCTTATCCTCTAAAGGAGGTAACTTTGTCAGAAATGGTTTGATCAAGGGTTTGAAATATAAGGACTTCTTCAAAAGTCTGACTAGAGAGCATATGAATATGGGGGAGAAGATCTACCAGATAGACCTAGCAAGGAGGTGAGCAAAGATCATTAAAAAATAAATACAGGTCCATTAAGTAGGATTCCTATTTGGCTGCTTTAACAGAGAAACTCAAAATAATAGTGACTTCAAAAGACTGAAGCAATTGCTTGCTCAGTTAAAAGGCAAACTGGTCTGGCCGAGAGGAAGTGGAGAGAAGTTGTACATATCAGTTCCAGTCACATCTCATTGGCTGGAACCTAGCCATTAGATACATCTAGCTGCAAAGAAGGCCAGGAAATGTCATCATTATTGGTTGCGATGTGCCTTGATAAATATAAGGGTTCTATTATTAAGGAAAACAATGTGAAAATTAACACTGATCAAAACTATCGGGCTCTGACACAAAAGGAAATTGAAAAATATCTCAAGTGCTTTTCAATGTCATCTATTTTGCAAAGACTAAGATTGAAATTTGTAACTTTGTACAGAATTTAATGCTTTTCAAAACATTTCTACATCTAGTGTCTCATTTGATCTTTACTACATTCTTGCATGTAAAATAGGACCTCTATTCATTAATCCCATTCAGTAGTTTGATGTGGGGATTCAGGGACGTTGAACGATTTCCTAAAGAGTCTAGCTTCTTAACAAGGCAGGTGCTCAGAGCCCCAGGCTTTTGACTTCATATTTTCTACTACTTTATGCTGCTCATCAGTAATGGGATCGAGAACAGCAAGAATATGAAATCTAAATCTTTATTGATTTATATCTTCTCTTGCCTTCTCATGGAACTGCAGTGACTTAGAAAGTGCTAAGGAGGGGGGTAGGGTTGGCTCTCAAGCCCCCGCCTCCAGGGAGAGACCCTCTTATTAGGAGTGAAATGTCCAAGAGGTGGACAGTGTTGCAGGGAGATCTCGAAGCACGACCGCTCCAACACCTCGAGTTGCAGGTCCACCCCATCCAATCCAAAAACTATTCAAGGTGAAGCCTAAGGGAATGTGCCCAGAACTCCTTAGGGAAGCTCAGTGTAGAGCTATTTAGAATCAGTAGCAGCCTGAATAGAGAAGCTTCATGGGAGGTCAATAGAACTCCTGCTCAAAAAAATCTCCCTTCTTCTCTACTGCTTCCCCAGGTCCGTGGAATTTTAGCAGCAACACACTGTTTTGGTTCTTGACTTTATTTGGTGTTAAATGAGTCCCTTTGCACACTTGCCGGGGAAAGGAAATGCTTTAAGTTGTCGTGAGCGAACATCTTCGCACAGAGGTTTCATCTGATTCCTCTCCATCCCTGACCCCTAGCTGAGAAGCAGTGCCTGTAGGATGGGATCATGCAGAGGTGGGGTTTGGGAGTAGGGGTAACTGTGGAGAAAAGTAGGGCTTCTAAAAGGGGGCAGGTCTTTCAAAGGTGGAAAGGTGAGGAATTAAATCAGTGCCAGGGAGTATGGAAACACAGAAAAGTAACTTAATGTAGTTTCTATCCTCAAGGTCGAGGGCAGTCTGGAGCCGTGTGGACTGTGATTCTTTTGGCCACTGAAAAGAGCAGGAAAAGGCATGAGGCTCGTGAGACAGGACCAGAGCATTGGGATGGTTTGAGGGGCTGAACTGGACTTGGAGCAAAGAGATAGCTGCGTCAGACTTAGGCAGAGTACTGTGATCGGATCACAGCTGTGTCTCTAAGGTTTTTCTTGTCCATAGTTACTATACGTCCACTGGTCAGCAGAGCTCCAGCTGAAAGTCTGCAGGTGGGCATTGGGGCTGGCTGAGTCTGACGACTCTACCCAATAGTGCCACCTCTGGGAAGCATGCAACAGTTCTTTCTCCAAAGCACTTCCGGCTTTTCTTCTAACCCCCTCCCTCCATCGCTACTGGACGTAAGCCTGCTTTCCCTCACCACATTCAGCTGGACGCATCTGAATGAACTCCCTAAAACTTTGAATTAGCCCTTCTGGGCAAGTGGGCGGGTTCTGAGACCTGTGTGTTTTGTAGCCAGAATGCACATGGACCCATCTTCACAACACATCCACAGAACCAACCTACCCTGGAGAGGTGCGGAGATTTCCTGAGGACTGGCCTCGCTTTGAACACCAGCAACATCTGCAAGACAAAAGCCCCTGAACTTCCAAGCCAGGACTCGAGGTCACCCAACACAACTATGGATCTGAGAACACAGAAGCACAGATGTTTCTTGAGCCTGTGTTCTAAGTCGTTTATGGACGAGACTGCAACTGTCATCCTTTGGCACGTTAAGTGGAACCTCTGTGGGTTACACGTTCTGTTGCACTGTGGGAATTCATCAAAGGGCCAGATGTCAGTGCTGAGAAGCTTCAGTTCTTGCTGGGGAAAACTGTCTGAGGGAGCAGAATGTGTATGATTTAGTCATTGTCACATTCGTCTTCCACCAACCTGTCTTTTTTTTTTTTTTATCATGTGGCCACCTTTTCTTTTCCTTCCTTCTCCCCATCTCCCTCCCCAGAAGTACTTTCTGGGGTTTGCTTGCATTATTTTTCATTTAACACATCCAAAATGAAAAATGTTGGAAAGAAGCATCTGGACTTTTATCTGGTGCCCCATTTTAGATGTAAAGATAGTTATCCAATAGATAGTAAATGATTTCTCCTAAGAGATATTTCTTTTTGTTTCTGTGCCATAGTATGTATGAACTTGGGTACTCAGAGATTGTATTGTGACATTATCTACCTTTATTGCTGTTTAAAAATGATAGTTTGTAGAACTGAGGATTCCCATTGATGTGAAGCACAATTTAATGAATAAGCTAACGTATTAAACTGTTGTGATGTCGAGAACAACTGTTTTCCCCTGTGATTTTGTTAGACATTTTTACAAAAGGAGAAGAGCTGGTTAAATACTTTAAGGGATTTATGGAAATTGCATACAGGGGATCAGCTTTGTCAAATTCTCAAAATCCATGCTTTGGACAAAAATGTGAAACTTTAAAAGCGTATTGGATGTGAAACTTTAAAAGCATAAGAGACAGAGAAAATATAGATTGAAGCAATTTCAAATCTCTGAGGCCAGGGAGGATTTTACAGGCTCTCAAACACATGAGCTTCTAAAACCATGGTTCTCAGCGAGTCTCCCTGGTCACCGCCCACCCGGCACAAGGAAATTCACTGTGAAATGCAGAAAACAACCTGGAGATGAGGAGGAGGAAAAGATTTGAGAAAGAGTGATGGAAGAGAACAACAGGAATTAGAGGAAAGGAGTTTGGAATTCAAGGTAAAAGAACGGGGAAAAGAGGAAGGGAGGAAAGGCAGAGAGAGAGAGAGACAGAGAGGAAGAAAACACAAGCAATAATGAAATCTAATATGGGTCTCTCCACAGTTTCAGTGTGTATGGTTTGCAGATTTTTTTAATGACTGGCTCCTGTAATCAAGCAAAGAAACAAAATTAACTTCTAGGAGAGAAGTTCGTTCATTCAAAAATCCCTTGAATGAAACAATTTATCATTTTCTTTTTGTTCTATAAAAGTGGGAACTGCGGATTCCTTCCTTGCTTGTGGGTTAGTGAGATTTGGAGCCTTAGAAAAATGTCATTCGACCAGGTTCCTCTATCTAGTCATACGCAAAGGGAACTTGACTTTAATGCCATTGGAGTCGTCTTAGGAAAGGCTCCAAAAGACAGCAGAAGTTAAATACACACACACACACACACACACACACACACACACACACACACGGAGACATTTGGGGAACTTTTCCAAGAAAATCCTCACACAAGTTAAGAGTAGGACTGAGGAACACTCAAGATTTACTTCTTTCTCTCATTCACCTTGAAAATAGTGTTGAAAATAAGATTGAAAAAAATGTCAAAAATATTATTGAAAATCTGCTCACAATATAGTACTGTTCCACTCTCAGAGATCACTTTTCCTATCAAATATATATTTGCAAATTAATGGAGTCTAATTCAGCATAATTATTTCTTTATAAACAACTTGTTTTTTATGATTATAAAGTAATATATGATCTTAGATAATTTGGGAAATACAAGGCATTGAAATGTCCATAAATTATAAGCCAAACTCTGACATTATTTCGATCTATTTTCTTTCCTATTTTTTATGCATTAGCAATTAGAGTAACATTTAAAATAACAAATGGGGCTTCCCTGGTGGCGCAGTGGTTGAGAGTCTGCCTGCCGATGTAGGGGACACGGGTTCGTGCCCCGGTCCGGGAAGATCCCACATGCCGCGGAGCGGCTGGGCCCGTGAGCCATGGCCGCTGAGCCTGCGCGTCCGGAGCCTGTGCTCCGCAGCGGGAGAGGCGACAACGGTGAGAGGCCCGCGTAACGCAAAAAAAAATAATAAATAAAATAAAATAACAAATGTTTTAGAAAATGAGAATCATACAATCTGTGCAATGTAAATACATAGGTTAACATCTTAGTACCCATTCTTTGAAAACATAATTTTAATAGCTGCATATAATTTTTTTTTTTTTTTTTTTTTGCGGTACGCGGGCCTCTCACTGTCGCGGCCTCTCTCGTTGCGGAGCACAGGCTCCGGACGCGCAGGCTCAGCGGCCATGGCTCACGGGCCCAGCCGCTCCGCGGCACGTGGGATCTTCCCGGACCGGGGCACGAACCCGTGTCCCCTGCATCGGCAGCCGGACTCCCAACCACTGCGCCACCAGGGAAGCCCACTGCATATAATTTTATCATTCCCATATTTGGGGGCATTCTGCTCATTTTCAATTCTTCCACTAATGTAAATAACACTGAAGTGAATATATTTGTACATAAGTAGCATCTATTTAAGTGTCATTGTACACTCATTGGAGAGAGGACAGTGAGCCACTTGATTGGATCTTCCCAACAACTCGGAAAGAAAAATTATTCAAGATTGTCAGAATTACATAGATGGAGCTAAATGAATGGTTAATAAAAGAAAGAAATAAAAATTATCCATAGCATCAAAGAAAATTATATGCATGTCTCCAATACCACCCTCCTGGCCCTGGAGTGAAGCTCTCATTCCCCAAGATGCTGGGGGTGCTGGCTGCAGGCTGACAGCTCCCAGCTGAGTCTCTCAAGGACCTGCCCTCCCCCAAGGTCATGCCACCTTTTGGGAACAGGTCATATAGAATGACTCTGCTGTGGGGCTAAAGGTCAGGTCTTTTGACTGGCGACATCTCAGCTCCAAAGCGCCCTGTAGGCTCAGCTGAGGACAGCACTGCAAAGCATCTCAGTTCACGGGCTGCTTCCAACCCATCCTGTGGCCCTTTCTCCCCACAGGTGTGACCTCAGTCAGCTTTTGACACACATCTTACCATGGACTCTGCTCTCCGGGGAACTAGACTTGCCACGGACCCCTGAGTTTTAGCCTCCGCAGCCTTCTGCTGTGTTTCTTCTTTGTTCTGCCACCTGCAGACTTCCCTTCCTATCTTTTGAGCTCAGCTATGTTTTGGAAGGTTATTTTGGCATATTTTGTCCAACGTTTCTACTTGTTTGTAGATGTAAGAGGAATCTGTGCTGGCTCAGTCTGTCAAGCTTCTAGAAACGAGTCTGCTTTTAAATGTTGAAATCTCCTTTGAGTTTGTGCTTCTATTGCTTCTCCATTATTCGGCCCTTCATCACATTTTCTATTTTGAGCCTCCAGATTTTCACAATTAACTTTCACTCCTTTTCTATTCTGAGGGACTTTTCCCTCTGTTTGCTTATCTCTTCCAAAACCTGTTTGTATACATTCCCTTCAATAATATTTTTACTTTCCCACTTACACATGTATTTTATATATTTTACTTTACCTTTCCACTTTTTAATTTTTGTTTTCAGCTATTAATCTTACATTTATGCTTGAATTTTTCATCTTAATTTTCTTTGTTTTTTTTTTAACATCTTTATTGGAGTATAATTGCTTTACAATGGTGTGTTAGTTTCTGCTTTATAACAAAGTGAATCAGCTATAATTGCTTTACAATGGTGTGTTAGTTTCTGCTTTACAACAAAGTGAATCAGTTATACATATACATATGTTCCCATATCTCTTCCCTCTTGCGTCTCCCTCCCTCCCACCCTCCCTATCCCACCCCTCTAGGTGGTCACAAACCACCCAGCTGATCTCCCTGTGCTATGCGGCTGCTTCCCACTAGCTATCCACCCTAAGTCTGGTAGTGTATATATGTCCATGCCACTCTCTCACTTCGTCACAGCTTACCCTTGCCCCTCCCCGTGTCCTCAAGTCCATTTTCTAGTAGGGCTGCGTCTTTATTCCTGTCTTGCCCCTAGGTTCTTCATGACATTTTTTTTTTT
>NC_041226.1:68170250-68170493 GCF_002837175.3 Physeter macrocephalus
TGTTCTCCATAGTGGCTGTATCAATTTACATTCCAACCGACAGTGCAACAGGGTTCCCTTTTCTCCACACCTTCTCCAGCATTTATTGTTTGTACATTTTTGATGATGGCCGTTCTGACTGGTGTGAGGTGATACCTCACTGTAGTTCTGATTTGCATTTCTCTAATGACTAGTGATGTTGAGCATCCTTTCATGTGTTTGTTGGCAATCTGTGTATCTTCTTTGGAGAAATGTCTATTTAGG
>NC_041226.1:68170649-68172083 GCF_002837175.3 Physeter macrocephalus
CATTTATTGAAGAGGCTGTCTTTTCTCCATTGTATATTCTTGCCTCCTTTATCAAAGATAAGGTGACCATATGTGCATGGGTTTATCTCTGGGCTTTCTATCCTGCTCCATTGACCTATATTTCTTTTTTTGTACCAGTATTATACTGTCTTGATTACTGTAACTTTGTAGTATAGTCTGAAAGTAGGGAGCCTGATTCCTCCAGCTACGTTTTCCTTTCTCAACGTTGCTTTGGCTATGCAGGGTCTTTTGTGTTTCCATACAAATTGTGACATTTTTTGTTCTAGTTCTGTGAAAAATGCCATTGGTAGTTTCATAGGGATTGCATTGAATCTGTTGATTGCTTGGGGTAGTAGAGTCATGTTCACAATGCTGATTCTTCCAATCCAAGAACATGATATATCTCTTCATCTATTTGTTTCATCTTTAATTTCTTTCCTCAGTGTCTTATAGTTTTCTGCATACAGTTCTTTTGTTTCCTTAAGTAGGTTTATTCCTAGGTATTTTATTCTTTTTGTTGCAATGGTAAATGGGAGTGTTTCCTTAATTTCTATTTCAGATTTTTCATCATTAGTGTATAGGAATGCAAGAGATTTCTGTACATTAATTTTGTACCCTGCTACTTTACCAATTCATTGATTAGCTCTATTAGTTTTCTGGTAGCAGCCTTAGGATTCTCTATGTATAGTATCAAGTCATCTGCAAACAGTGAGAGTTTTACGTCTTCTTTTCCAATCTGGATTCCTTTTATTTCTTTTCCTTCTCTGACTGCTGCAGCTAAAACTTCCTAAACTATGTTGAATCATAGTGGTGAGAGTGGGCAACTTGGTCTTTTTCCTGATCTTAGTGGAAACGGTTTCAGGTTTTCACCATTGAAAATGATGTTGGCTATTGGTTTGTCAAATATGGCCTTTATTATGTTCAGGCAAGTTCCCTCTATGCCTACTTTCTGGAGGATTTTTATCATAAATGGGTGTTGAATTTTGTCGAAAGATTTTTCTGCACCTATTGAGATTATCATATGGTTTTATCCTTCAGTTTGTTAATATGGTGTATCACATTGATTGATTTGTGTATACTGAAGAATCCTTGCATTCCTGGGATAAACCCCACTTGATCAGGGTGTATGATCCTTTTAATGTGCTGTTGGATTCTGTTTGCTAGTATTTTGCTGAGGATTTTTGCATCTATGTTCATCAGTGATATTGGCCTGTAGTTTGCTTTTTGTGACATCTTTGTCTGGTTTTGGAATGAGGGTGATGGTGGCCTCGTAGAATGAGTTTGGGAGTGTTCCTCCCTTTGCTATATTTTGGAGGAGTTTGAGAAGGATAGGTGTTAGCTCTTTTCTAAATGTTTGATAGAATTTGAGTGTGAAGCCATCTGGTCCTGGGCTTTCGTTTGTTGGAAGATTTTTTTTTTTTTTTTTTTTTTTTT
>NC_041226.1:68172497-68195560 GCF_002837175.3 Physeter macrocephalus
CGGGGCACGAACCCGTGTCCCCTGCATCGGCAGGCGGATTCTCAACCACTGCGCCACCAGGGAAGCCCTGTTGGAAGATTTTTAATCGCAGTTTTAATTTCAGTGCTTGTGATTTGTCTGTTGATATTTTCTATTTCTTCCTGGTTCAGTCTTGGAAGGTTGTGCTTTTCTAAGAATTTGTCCATTTCTTCCACTTTGTCCATTTTATTGGCGTATAGTTGCTTATAGTAATCTCTCATGATCCTTTGTATTTCTGCAGTGTCAATTGCCACTTCTCCTTTTTCATTTCTATTTCTGTTGATTTGAGTCTTCTCCCTTTTTTTCTTGATGAGTCTGGCTAATGGTTTATCAATTTTGTTTATCTCCTCAAAGAACCAGCTTTTAGTTTTATTAATCTTTGCTATCATTTCCTTCATTTCTTTTTCATTTATTTATTTATTTCATTTATTTCTGCTCTGATCTTTATGATTTCTTTCCCTCTGCTAACTTGGGGTTTTTAAAATTCTTCTTTCTCTAATTGTTTAAGGTGTAAGGTTAGATTGTTTAGTTGAGATTTTTCTTGTTTCTTGACGTAGGGCTGTATTGCTATAAACTTCCCTCTTAGAACTGCTTTTGTTGCATCCTGCGGGGTTTGGGTTGTCTTGTTTTCACTGTCATTTGTTTCTAGGTAATTTTTGATTTCCTCTTTGATTTCTTCAGTGATCTCTTGGTTATTTAGTAGTGTATTGTTTAGCCTCCATGTGTTTGTATTTTTTACAGGTTTTTTCCTGTAATTGATATCTAGCCTCATAGTGTTGTGGTCAGAAAAGATCCTTGATATGATTTCAATTTTCTTAAATTTACCAAGGCTTGATTTGTGACCCAAGATACAATCTATCCTGGAGAATGTTCCATGAGCACTTCAGAAGAAAGTGTATTCTGTTGTTTTTGGATGGAGCGTCGTATAAATATCAATTAAGTCCATCTTGTTTAATGTGTCCTTTAAAGCTTGTGTTTCCTTATTTATTTTCATTGTGGATGATCTGTCCATTGATGAAAGTGGGGTGTTAAAGTCCCCTACTATTTTTGTGTTATTGTCAATTTCCCCTTTTATGTTTGTTAGCATTTGCCCTATGAATTGAGGTGCTCTTATGTTGGGTGCATAAATATTTACAATTGTTATATCTTCTTCTTGGATTGATCCCTTGATCATTATGTAGTATCCTTCTTTGTCTCTTCTAATGGTTTTTATTTTAAAGTCTATTTTGTCTGATATGAGAATTGCTACTCCAGCTTCCTTTTGATTTCCATTTGCATGGAATATCTTTTTCCATCCCCTCACTTTCAGTCTGTATGTGTCCCTAGGTCTGAAGTGGATATCTTGTAGACAGCATATATATGGGCCTTGTTTTTGTATCCATTCAGCCAGTCTATGTCGTAGAAAAGTTCCTTTAGCATTTGTTGTAAAGCTGGTTTGGTGGTGCTGAATTCTCTTAAGTTTTGCTTGTCAGTAAAGGCTTTAAGTTCTCTGTCGAATCTGGATGAGATCCTTGCTGGGTAGAGTAATCTTGGTTGTAGGTTTTTCCCTTTCATCATTTTAAGTATGTCCTGCCACTCCCTTCTGGCTTGCAGAGTTTCTGCTGAAAGATCAGCTGTTAACTTTATGGGGATTTCCTTGTGTGTTATTTGTTCCTTTTCCCTTGCTGCTTTTTTTTCTTTGTATTTAATTTTTGATAGTTTAATTAATATGTGTCTTGGCATGTTTCTCCTTGGATTTATCCTGTATGCGACTCTCTGCCCTTCCTGGACTTGACTGACTATTTTCACTCCCATATTAGGGATGTTTTCAACTATAATCTCTTCAAATATTTTCTCAGTCCCTTTCTTTTTCTCTTCTTCTTCTGGGACCCCTATAATTCAAATGTTGGTACATTTAATGTTTTCCCAGAGGTCTCTGAGACTGTCCTCAATTCTTTTCATTCTTTTTTCTTTATTCTGCTCTGTGGTATTTATTTCCACGATTTTATGTTCCAGGTCACTTATCTGTTCTTCTGCCTCAGTTATTCTGCTATTGATTCCTTCTAGAGAATTTTAAATTTCATATATTGTGTTGTTCATCATTGTCTGTTTGCTCTTTAGTTCTTTTAGGTCCTTGTTAAACGTTTCTTGTAGTTTCTCCATTCTATTTCCAAGATTTGGGGTCATCTATACTATCATTACTCTGAATTCTTTTTCAGGTAGATTGCCTATTTCCTCTTCATTTGTTTCGCCTGGTGGGTTTTTACCTTGCTCCTTCATCTGCTGCATATTTCTCTGTCTTCTCATTTTGTTTAACCTACTGTGTTTGGGGTCTCCTTTCCACAGGCTGCATGTTCATAGTTCCCATTGTTTTTGGTGTCTGCCCCCAGTGGATAAGGTTGGTTCAGTGGGTTGTGTAGGCTTCCTGGTGGAGGGAACTGGTGCCTGTGTTCTGGTGGATGAGGCTGGATCTTGTCTTTCTGATGGGCAGGACCACATCCGGTGGTGTGTTTTCTGTGAACTTAGTATGATTTTAGGCAGCCTCTCTACTAATGGATGGGGTTGTGTTCCTGTCTTACTAGTTGTTTGGCATGGGGTGTCAAGCACTGGAGCTTGTTGGTGGTTGAGCAGAGCTGGGTCTTAGCATTGAGAAAGAGATCTCTGGGAGAGCTCTCACCGATTGATATTACGTGGGGCCGGGAGGCCTCTGGTGGTCCAATGTCCTGAACTTGGCTCTCCCACCTCAGAGGCTCATGCCTGACACCCAGCTGGAGCACTAAGACCCTGTCAACCACGCGGTCAATTGTGGAGGCTGAGAAGTCCCTCTGGATGCTGGAGTCCCAGGAAAGCTGGTGGTGTAGTTCCAGTCCAAGACCTAAATCTGAAGGCCTGAGAACAGTTCTGGAGGAAAGAAAGGATGGATGTCCTGGAGAAACAGGCCACAAGCACACTTCCAGGGCAAAGAGGTGGGTACTGGTTCTATTCCTGTTATTTTTAATCAACATGTGGTCAGGTAGTTCTGCCTGCACAATTTCTACTTTCTGAACTGTACTGAGGTTCTCTGGGGGCTTTGTATGTACACAATTTTTGTAAAAATTTCATGGATACCTGAAAAGAATATGTACTGCATTATTAAATTACATAGCTATAGAAATATCTCTCTATATAATATAAAAATATATGTAAGGTATACTGTAACTATATATTGCATATATATCCTTGTATATAATCATTTAAATTATGATATATGTGTATATACACATATATATAAATATTTAATTTATCAAAGACAGAGTGCCTGCTAAAATCTCCCACTATAACTGTGCTTGTATCCTTTCATAAGTTTTAGCTTATATATTTTTGTGACTTGTTATTTAGTGTTTACAACTTCCATCTTTTTATTGATGGGGCTACCATTTCCAATATAACATGACCCCTTTGTATCAAGTAATACTTTTTGTTTTAAATTTTCCTTTCATTTTAACATTATTTTCAAATTTTTGTAATTTGCAGTTAATGTGTAGCTTCATTTTTCTTCACATGGTCTGAGTCTTTGTCTTTTAGTTTGAGAATTGTTATGACTTTTAGATTGCTATCCTCTGATGTTCTCGTTTTATGATTTCTACTACTTATGCTTCTTTTCTGTTTTATGTTCTATTGTCCTGATAAGCTATGATTTCCTTGGAACCAATATTAAGAATCCAACCATATTTATTTGACTTTCCTTTGTGTGATCTGAAGACATTTACATTTAAATGCTTCCCCCTTCCTACTTCCAGTTGTTGGCTTTAATTACCTGAAGTGAGAACCCTGGATTAGAGGTAATCTGGGGTTTAGATTTACATTGTCTCTGGGGTTTGAGATTTACATTGTCATTGCTGCTGTTAAACCATTACTACAGTTACCATTATAACTATATCAAAAAGAGATAAGAAAATGTAAATTAGGCACACTGTTATTCTTATCCTAGTCTGGAAATACTGAGCTATTTCAAACTCAAAGTCCTCACACTTCTGGGTGATGCTTGCATATCTGATCATTTAAATTATTCAAACAGTTGTTGCATGTGGAAAAAGAAGATATGACAATGAAGAGGAAATCGGGACGTCCCCGTATTGGTGTTTGAAAGCCATGGGGACATCTAGCTTTCAGGATGTCATCTGTTCCTGTGAATAATATGTTTGTTCAATGAGAAAAAAAAAAGAAACTTAAAGGAGTGAAAATTTTATCAGAACTCTTGAAAACTTGTTTTCAAGTTTAATTTATGACTAACTAAACCCATCATAATATACACAAAAGAGGGGAGAGGGAAGAAAATGATCTTCTGTAGTACATAGCAGGGGTTTTGAAATTGAAGAATAGAATTTTTAAATATTTCTGAGAAAGAACACTGAATGTTGATATCAAAGTAACAGTTATTGAATAAACATAGCATAAAGAATTCTTTTCTGGAAAGGCAAGACAGTGCCTTCACAAATCCACGGTGCTCACTCTCTCTGGGGGCACAGGCATGTACAAATACCCTCCCCTCTTGTCTCTGTACCTGCAGGTATTAAATGACAAGTCATTAAGTCCCTGCAAATCAGGGCATCACTGCCAGAAGCTCTGCCAGGAAGCCTGCCAGTTAAGTCTTAAGCAGAAGCATATGTATCACTGTGCTTCTAAGAAGCCACTGCTGAAGGTTCGCGTTCACATGCGCAGCTGCAGGTCACAGCCAGTAACCCCCCAGCCACCGTCTCACTACTCCCCACCTGAAGGTGGAAGCCACTGAGGACGATGTATTAGCTCAGTCACCGCTGAAGAGTCATGATCTTCTGCTAATGTCATTTTCTTTGCTCTCTAGGAGACAAAGCCACCCCTAGGTGAGATTCTGAAATTTAGAAAAGGTACACAATTAACTCATACTATTCTGATGTTGCCCATCACGGAGTTACTAGTGACCAGTTTTACTCAAAGTCATTGGAGTATATGGTTTCATTAATTTTCAGCAGTCCCCAAACTCAGATTATCAAGTTTTTACCCCCATAATAATATCTATGACTCAGTATAGTGTCAGTAGAGATTCTACAATATCTTTATTACCTTCTAACTCTATAGCTCATCATTCAACTCTTTCCAATGTTTCCTTCCTTTCTTTCATTTTATTATTCCTTTTTCTTTCCATTCTATAAAACATTCGCTAAGCATGTTCTACCAGGCACAATGCTAGGTACTTAAAAGAATAAGGTCCTTCTGATCCAAAATACTAATTTCCGATTGTTTTCAGCAATCACTTTAGCGCCTATAGCTAAATGACGGGTTCCCCGGAAAAGACTGTTGCCTCCCCTCACAGGAAATACATCAGGGAATCTCTTCACCCTCGACCATCTCAACCTGCACATTCCACCTTTCTGGCCCTGTGTTGTACCTAGTTTATTCCAGATCTGCATTTTGCTCTGTTCTCAGACACTCTTGCCAAGACTGACTTCCCTCCTCCTTGTACCATGACTCACAGCCACAGACAAGCGATACTTCACTCTGTGCCCCACTCAGCATCCTGGCATCCAGCCCACACACAGGCTTGGGGTCCTGGCCACCCAGGATTGAAGGGCTGGGGCACCTGTGGCCATCTCAGATCCTTTACCCTAGGATAGGATAAGTTTCTGAGGGTCAGGGGCAACTTCTGCCTGTTCACCATTGTTTAACATCACTGAGTATGGCTTATAAGAGATACTCAGCGTATGTTTGATGAATTAGTAGGTGAAAGAATCAATGAGAGAATGAATCCAACTTGTCCTCTTGGGCCAGCCAAGCAAATTCCATAGTGACCATAAGGACCTACATTCTGAGGAGTCCCGAATAGACAGTGCTCTCTAGATATCCCTGCTTTTAGTGAACTAATCACCACCTGCACCTAGATGTCTTCCACTCACTCTCTCAGTTTAACTACCCAAAATGAAACTCATTATCTGCCCTTTTTCCATCTGAAAAACATCTGTTCTTCTTTTGTCCTTCCTTAACCCCCACTCAGCCATGAGGTGTACAATTTATCGGGTCACTCAAGATGGAACACCTAGCCACCCTCGATTCCTCTTACCCATCCCGGTGACGCCGTCTCCAAAGCCCATCTCCTCCTCTCCATACCCACCACCACTGCCCTGGTTTAGACCTGCCTCCTGTCTCATCCAGTTTGCCGGTAGGAGCGCCTTATACCTATTTAATCTTCACAGCAATACTGCGAGGCATTATGACTTTTTCCAATTAGGAAATAGAGGATCAGAGAAAGTCAATAACAAGCACCTAATGGATACATAGTCGATAAATATTGGAAATAGGATTTTTTAAAATAAATTTATTTATTTCTTTATCTTGGCTGCGTTGGGTCTCCGCTGCTGTGCGTGGGCTTTCTCTAGTTGCAGCGAGCGGGGGTGCGGCGCGTGGGCTTCTCATTGCGGTGTATTCTCTTGTTGCAGAGCGCAGGCTCTAGGCGCGTGAGCTTCAGTAGTTGTGGTGCGCACGCTCGGTGGTTGTGGCAAATGGGCTTAGTTGCTCCATGACATGTGGTATCTTCCCGGACCAGGGCTCGAACCTGTGTCCCCTGCTTTGGCAGGCGGATTCTTAACCACTGCGCCACCAGGGAAGTCCCTGGAAGTAGGATTTGAAGTCAGCTTTACTTCAACACAAAGCCCAAGTTCTACATGCAAGAATTCTCCCCCCGCCTCTAAAACCTTCCCTGTTGGCCTGACTCTGCCTTTTCAAACACCTGGTCATGTCCCTTACTTGTTCAATCTTGTGAATAGTGATCTCTTGACCTTAAGATCAAAGTACATGCTCTGTAGCAGGGCATTTAGAGTCCATCATCTCCACCACATACACTCTTTGCTGTCATCTTGCTCAAATCTGTCCTGTATTCTACAGTCATGTAGATTCCTGGAGAAATCTCTCAAATGGTCTGGGGGAAAAATGCCTGAGGGGATCATCATGTGGATAAGGATGGAGTTAACCGAGAAGATAAAGGAAGAAATTAAATGACAACAGGGATTTGGACATTGTTTAGGCGGAGGACCTCATATAGCAAGACGACCATTTTGGCTAAGTAGGCAACTACCGTTCTTCTCCCAGTGCAGAAGGGAGAGTGGAGAAGCCTGAATTCTCTAATTAAAGGGAATTCTCTGGTGAGTGCCACTCTCTCTGATGACAACAGTTGAGAAGAATCCTATCTAATATTGAGGCATCACCACAGCAGTCAAGCCATAAACTATATACAGGAGGCCATGACTGTAAGGACATTGCTGATTGTCCCTAAGGAAAAGTTGTTGTGGGTCTGTCTTTGGTCATAACAAGGACTGGACAACTGGGACCCTCTTGTTCTACTTCTACTTCCTAGCCAATCTTTGGAGGAGAGACCCTAAATACATATTGGCAATTTTTAAAAAAAAGGAAAAAGGAAAAGAAAGTTGGAGGTAGGGTGGGAGGTGGGGAAGGCAATCTGTCAAAATTACTGACTCAGTGACAAAAAGAGGGACGTATTATGTATAATTTTAATGTTGTCCTAGTTAATTCTGTGAGGATAGATAATTCTAACTTAACATTCAGTTAACCAGAATATTTGTATTTTCCCTGATACTGCTATCCTTGGATTCTTTAGCCTGAACAAGTGGGAGTTTATCATGAAGCAATATCTTTTAGTTTGAGTTTGGCTTTTTAGTTCGTTTTCCTGCTTTAGGACTCACTATCTTGTTAGCATGTGGTTCCTGGACTGTCTACGGATTTCTTTGATGAAAGCCTCAAGGTAAATTGGTTTGCTTTACCTCCTGAGATAGTAATTTAGATAGACAAGAAGAATCAGACTCTTGAACACTTTCACTGGCCGTTCATGATCAAATCTTCCTGTAAACAATCAGAAATAGGCAACAGTCGTGGATTAACCCCTTGCTGGCAGAAAGAAACCCATTCTATATTTGGGATCTGCTGCCATCTAACCTTTGCTCTACCATCGCCTCCCAGATCGCCCCATCACGAGGCCAGCCCCGCGTTTTCAGGACCAGGACAAGCATTCTAACAGAGGCCCTGCCCTGCTGACTAGCCCACTCCACCTCCCACCCCTTGTTCCATCCCACACTGAGAGGGAGATGGTCTCAAGTCTGTGGACAGCTCAGGCCATCTCTCCCCCAACGTTCACCCCTTGGATGGACTCCTACCAGACCTGGTGGGACTTTGGGGAGGGGCTTGCACAGGCCCCAGATGCTGTTGCGGGTTGTTTGGGCAAGGAATCTGGGGTGCTGGGTCCCCAGCACATGGAGTAGAAGGAGGGAAGTTCACGAGCTTCAGCTGGCACATCCCTCCTGGGCCTGCAGAATCCTTCCCCCCAGGGAGGGGCAGGACTGGAGGAGGGACAGAGTGGGCCCTCGAAGCCTGGGAGCCCTGGTGGCCTGGGCCCGAGGGTTTTCATGTTCAAACCCTCTTCATCTCTGTACTTCCTGGCTCTGATAGCTAGTCAATAAATTGATGTTAGATAAATGTAATTGCACAAAAATCCCTGGATGATCAAGTCATATCTTAAGGTCTTCTCAACCAACATCCGAACACAGAGATGGATCAGACTCTTTTTCTTCCCGAGAAAGGGAGCTGGGAGGGAAGGCAGGGCCAGAGTGGAGAGAGGGCTGTGGACACTGCTGGTGGGTGGGCTGGCCCTAAGATTTCAGGGCACACCTATCCTAGTCATGAAGCAGCCTTGCCTAGGCCTCCAGACAGGGGACCGGTAGTCACGTGCAGCTAAGCAGGAGAGGACAGCGCTCAAAGTGACACTTCACCTGCATAATCACCTGGGCTGTCAGAGGCATGACGCTTCCAAGGAGGCCGAGTGGTCCTTTGGTGCCTCAGTGCCCAGAACTTGTGGAGGCAAGTCAGTGCTTGACAGGTCGCTAGCCATTCTGGGAGGTGGAAACTTCTGTTTGCTCTGCTCCCACCCCGCAGTGTCTGCTCTGGTTTCAGTTCTGGCTGTCCTATTTCACACAAAGTTTAAAGCTGACCCTGCCACAAACCCTCCCGGAAGGAGGTGGAAAAGGAAGTCTCCGTCAGCAAGTAAATGTACTTGATGTTTATCCCTACGGAACCGGCTGCATGAACCAGGAGAATCTGTGGGTTCCTATGTTTTGTTTCTTTGCAAACAAGCCATTTTTATAGGATGAAGATGAACTGTGCACTGCAAATACAGGTGGAGAGGCTGTGTGGCCTGTCCTGGGAGAGCTCCAGCCCTGGAGAGCCCAGTCACTGGGTCCTTTGCTTGAGGGCCCTGGCCATGTTGCTCGTGGCAATACTGAACATCCTGGAAAGGCTATTTCTACTGTTCTTAGGGGGGGAAGTGTGGCCTTTGTCACTAGCAAGTTACTTTGTTCTCTTTCTTTTCAGCGAACAAACAAAAATGTGGGACATTTTAGAGAAAACCGTAAACCTTTGCCTGAGGCTTTGAACCACTCTCACACCTGGAACAGTGTTGGACTCCCTGTGGTGAGAGGCCCGAGGTGGGTGCAGAGGGCATACAGCCTCTCCTTTTGCAATTGCTAAGATATTAACTTTTGGTCCAGGATTTAAACATGTTATTGACAGTCAAGCTTAAACATTACCTTCTAAATTATCTCCTCCAAAGTAAACACTGTTGTAGATATCTTTCCCGGGTCTCTGCTTCCAAAGAAGGGCAGGAAGAGGGGTCCACAATCCTCCGTCTAGTATCCAGTGACTATCCAGGCTGAGTAGGTCCCCCAGCCGCCCCCCATTCCAACAGCACTCAGGAATTGAGACAAAGCCCAGTGGGGTGGTTGGGAGACTGTGTTACTGCTCAGAAGTGTCTAGCCCTCACTCTGCGAGGGTCACACCTCCCTGCCCTGCTGAACTCAGGCCTGGTCACTGAGACTGAGTGCAGTGAAGGGTGTCGCCTCCCAGGCTGATGCTTTAGGAACAAGCATGTGCTTAAGCCCTCCTGACTTTCCCTCTGCGCCCGCCATTAGCAATGCTCCGAGGAGGGCCTACTCCATCAGCCTGGCCCTCAGAGTACAGACGATTACAAGGGGCGACTGAGCGAGGAGGACCCCAAGTGACCTGGGATGGACATGTACCCCGGGAGAGAAATAAGCCTGGGTTGTCTAAGGCCACTGAGAGTTTCCTAGCCTATCCTGAGTGATACAGAGTCCAATCAATGTTGGTCATTTCCTGAAGAATGGAAAGTATATTCCAGCTTTCTCTCCTCAGAATATCTGGCTTTTAGTTCTGCTTCTCCCTAAAAGTTAGATCTTTGCCAAGTCAATTAAACTTTGGGAATCTCTGCCCAGCCCATCAATTTCACAGGGTCTTTGGAAAGAACAAAATCGATATAGCAAGACGATTCTGCTCTACAAATGTAGGTGTTGGCACCAGGGAGGGTTTCCCTCAACCTGAAAGAGGGAGATTTCGGGTTCTTTAGCTCCCTGAGTCCCTCCAAGGACCCTCCTTTGTTAGGGGCAGTGGGGGGAGGGGGGCATGTCCAACTCATATGCCACCGCTGGGGTCTGCGGAGCACTGATGATGGGAAAATGACAAAGACAGAGAAGGAACAGGGCCTGTTCTTAGAAGGCTGACTTCTAGAAGGAATAACACATAATGCCCAAGAAAGGTCTTTAGGACAACCTTCCAGGTAACACTGAATGGGGCAAAGTGTAGCCCACGATAAACAGGTCCTATCAACCGTGAAGGGCAAAAGAGATGGCAGAGAGAGATGAGGTCCATCGGGGCACGTGTGCTGGGCCATGGGAAGGTGGGAAGGGAGGCTGCCAGTTTTCACCTGGGTGATCTGGGTGCTCTGCACCCTTCCCCCCGCCCCCCGCCTCCCACACATACACGCATAATCTCATACAACACGGGACGGGGAAAAGAGGCTTTGAGTGCTGGAGTAACAGCACTAGAACAGGATTCCAACTCAGGCCTGTGTGACTTCAAAACCCCTGTCTCTCCCTCCTGCCACACGTCTGCCTTTTGGGAACTATTTCAAGTGGCAGTCCCAGCAGCTGTGAGCCTGGAAATGCCAGTGGCATACTCCATTAAAGCCCGTGCCCTCCCTCCTTCCCTCCCAAATTAGGTGGTTCCATTTTCTCTTCACAGGGCCTCTGGCAGCTTCCCCTGCCTGCAGGGCCTAATTGAGCACCGAGTCTCCTGGGGGCTCCACTCCGCTATTTCCTGACGAGCAACGGGGAGAAGGGAGGGGAGAAGGCGACCACGCTCATTAATGAGGGACCCCTGTTTGTCATTCTTCTTATCAGCATCATCACTATTTTAATTAACCATCTTTGCCATTGGGCCTGCAGATAATTGTTCTCTGCATTGTTCAAATTGCTAAGATGGATACTTTTAAAGGTGCAGGCTCCCCCTCCATCGGCCGGCCACGGCTAATTAGAGCAGAAGCTTTAACTTCTGCAGAAGGCCTGCAAGTCAGGTAGGAGGTGACCCTCATTAGCACAGGGAAGATTACAAGCCCTGCTGTTACTTTCCAGGCCCCGGTCCTCCTTCTGAAAGTCACTGCTTGCTAAGAGGGAGTGTTGATTGGATGTAGTTTTGCCCCACGGTGCAAAGTTACAAGATAATTTTTTATTCTAACAACGGGAGAAGAGAGCCTTTACCTTCCTATGTGGAGGGTAATTTTCTGGTTAAACAGCAGGTAAAAAGGCAAAGCGAAAAGAAGAAAAGAAAAGAAAAAAAAAAACCCGTCTCCGAAGTCTGACTGTGAAAAAGATTGTATTAAAAGGAGTTCAGCAGAAAAAGCTAGGCTGTAACTCAGGATCATGGAGGTAAAGACTCTCCGGGGGGGGGCTGGTTCTAAAAAAAACCTGGAATGTAAGAGTCCACTTTAATGCTGGCTCTATGGAGGGAAGCGTGACAGAGAGCAAAGCAAACTATATAAAAGACTATAAATCGTACTGTAGAAATGGCTTTGCAAACCTGCTTTCAGATCCAGGTAAAGAAAGGAAAAACAGGTGTGGCTTAAACATGGTCACAAGGAACTTGAACTGGACCAGTGACTTGTCATGGGTCCACATTTCTGAAGCATGTTACGGACGAACCTTTCTCTGTGGTGTTCATCATGCATTTATCTATAAGTCTGTGAAAAAGCAGCAGGATGCCCCTGATACTTTTCCCTTCTGTGACTAGGGATATCTGAAGTCCGTTTCTGGAATTCCCTGAATTTAGTTCAAGCACCCCATTTCTTCATAACTACTCTTCCTTCTGAGAGATTGAATATACAAATGGACAATGGCTAGACCATATATAAAAATAGAGCCCTGAGCCACAATCTGCAGCGACTAGCCCATTATCCAGGCTAAGCAGCCCCAGAGGCCAGCCAGCTCTAAGTCAGACTTGTAGAAAGTCAGACTACTACCTCTAGCAACAGTCCAGGAAGCTAAACAATAACCCTTCTAGCAACTGTCCCCAAATGGCCAGGACTTGTTTAATAACTGCCAGCTTCCCTAATTTTCATCCTCTCTTCCAATTTGGGCCAATCAGAGAAAGCCAAACATGCCCCCCAACCAATCACATAGGAGCCCCTCTCCTAGTTGTCCCGCCCCCAGCTTCCGCAGGCCGATAGCCTCCAATCAGGGCCCAGGGGGAGCCTTCCCTTCTCTCCTCTATGAAGCCCTCCCCCTGCCCTGCCTGCCCTTGAGACTCTGCCAAAGACAAGTGACGGTGGCTGACTCCCTGCTACAGCAGGCGCTGAATCAATAGCCTCTGCTTCTCTCATTTGGTTGCTCTTTGTTTATTTCTACCTTTCCCTCTCTCTCTCCTCTCTGCCCCGGTTCTTCCTGGAGCATTTTTTTCCTCTTTGCTTCCATGTCAAGGTCACATGTTTAACAACTTCGCAGGTTCATTATGTCAGACCTTTCGTTTCTTTTCCTCCAGAACCATTCCAGGTAATCCTAGGTTAACTGGTAAATTACTTACCTATAGCGTAAAAAGTTATCCCACGTTTTAGCAGCTTAATACAGTACCCACTTATTATCTTACCATTTCTGCGGGTCAGGAATGTGGGCATGGCTGATCTGGGTGCCTCTACCCCCAGTCTCTCACAGGAGACTCTTGTCTCTGCCATCAACGTCTCTCCTGGGGGGTGGAGTTATCTCCAGGCTCAACTGGGCAGGATCTGCTTCCAAGCTCACTCAACAGTGGTAGGCAGGCTTCAGTTTCTTATGAGCTGTTGGCCTCCAGGCCTCAGCTCCTCCTGAGCTGTTGGCCAGAGGCCACCCCGGTTCTTGCTACATGAGCCTCTCTGCAGGGCAGCTGGCTTCATCAGCGTGAGCAGGTAGGGTGAGAAAGTGCCGGCAAGACGGAAGTCACAGTGTTTTATAGCCTCATCGCAGAAGTGACGTCCCATCACTTTGGCCACCTTTTGTCATTAGAAGCAAGTCACCGTCCAGTCAACAATCAAGGGCATGAAGACCAGAAGGCAAGGACCATCGGAAGGCATTGTAGATGGCCACATGGCACATTTAGCCAGGCCTGCTCTTTCTCTGAATCTATCCATATTTCCCTCTGGGCACAAAACTTCCCCTATCCTGCAGCTAGTTCCACCCTCCCTTACCTCCCAAATATTATCAGCAAAATCTTCTTCTTTCCCCCTTTGAGAAAACGTCAAAAGGACACTATTCCTTTTCAAATGATTTTGTATATGCTTTCTTACTTTGCCCGTCCTCTAATCCTGTGAGTGAGATAGAGTAGCCCTATTGCTTACAGACCCCACTGAGGTTATTTTCCTTGAGGCCCCTGGTGGCAGGGCCAGCACTGAAGCCCATGTTCCCTTTTCTTCCTCAGGATCCTCAGGTCACCAGAACACATTGCAGCCCTGCCCACTGTCCTGCTTCAGGGTCCTGGGGGGATCACATGGGTCAGTGATGTGAGAGCTTCCAAATGAGTGGAGATGACTGTTTTAGGGCTGCCGAAATTAAGGATGTTTTCCCTTTCCGGGCTACAGTGGCTTTGATTCTTTTAATTATACTATGATGGAAATTTCACTCTTTAGATATGACGTACAGTTTTCAGCTCTCTAACAAAGGTCAAATTCTTGGCGACTTTGAACTGATCTGGACTCCAGAGCGGGTGTAGCTAAGTGATGGCATGGACACAAAGGGGTTTCATCTCCAACCATCACATCACTGGAACGATGGGGAATTCTTCCCATAAGCTGGGCGCATGTCCTGATCTTTTCTAATAACCTTTCCTGGGGCAAAGATTGCTGCCCACAATGAAATCTATTAATAACCTCCCCCATGGCTTAATCCTATAAGCCTCATAGCAACTTCCCATTAGATGTTTCTTCTGGTTCATTTGGGAAACAAGGGACAAGTCTGTATGCAAATTAAGGGGACAAGCTTCCCAAACAAAGTAACTTCAAAGGAAGAATTTGTATACATTATTCATTTATCTCCAGTGTAAACCCACAGATATTTTATAGGAAAAGGGGCACTGAATTTTGGCCTACCTTGACCAAAAAAACATTTATAATATTAATAGCCTCTGATCTTATAAGCACAATGGGAAAAAATAATGCCATATGGCTCATAGGACTTCAAGGCCCATTTGGGGATTTCTCTGAGGATCCCCATTTCATGCTTTAAAAATGCAAAGATAGGGCTTCCCTGGTGGCGCAGTGGTTGAGAATCCGCCTGCCGATGCAGGGGACGCGGCTTCGTGCCCCGGTCCGGGAAGATCCCGCATGCCGCAGAGTGGCTGGGCCCGTGAGCCATGGCCGCTGAGCCTGCGCGTCCAGAGCCTGTGCTCTGCAACGGGAGAGGCGACAACAGTGAGAGGCCCGCGTACCGGGAAAAAAAAAAAAAAAAAAAAAAAAAAAAGCAGTTCTGGGTATTTCAGGTGTGAGTCACAGACTTATTTTTGATAAAGAAATAATACAAATGAACTTATTTGCAAAACAGCAACAGACTCACAGACTTAGAGAACGAACTTATGGTTACCGGGGGGAAAGGTGGGGCGAAGGGATAGTTAGGGAGTTTGGGACTGGCACGTACACACCGCTATATTTAAGATGGATAACCAACAAGGACCTACTGTATAGCACAGGGAACTCTGCTCAATATTATATAACAACCTAAATGGGAACTACGGCTTTCAGTAGAATAGATGTACAATAAACATTTGTTGCATTCTCCATTACATTGAGTAAGGGGAAGAAAGGAGCTCTTAAGGTTGTTTCTTATACTCTTGAGTCTATCTGACAGAACCTAACACAGTGCCAGGCATGCAAATTATAGGCTTGCAAAGTACTTACAGAATGGTTAATCCAGCATTTCCCACACTTGCCTGCTTATAAAAAGTTACCTGGGAACTTCTAAAAAATATAGATTCCTAGGATCCACCCCAGACCGACCAAATCAGAATCTCTAAGAAAGAATCCAGAAAACCTAGATCATTAACAAATACCAGGAGAGAATCCTGTGACCAAGCATGTTTGCAGAAATCCTGGATAAATCCACTGCAACTAACATAATGGCTTAAAGCACATTGTTCATTCTGTTGCCTCACTTAGTTGCTTTAGATATTTTGATGGATAAATATGGGTGAAAAGTTTTCCCAACAACATGTCATCTTGATTCCTTCCTTAAAAATTCTAGACCACTGCTCTGGGCTGGTTGGAGCTGAAGTACAGTGGAGCAGAGAACCATGGGGTTTCCTTACAAATTCCTGAGTTAACTTTCAGAGACTTGTCTTCTGTTGGCCTCAGTTCACCCGTCTGTAAAATGAATATGATGCCGCCTCCTCACAAGGGTATTGGAAGGTTTAATTACATTTTGAAATCCTTTGCATCTGTCAAAGAGTAAAGACGCGCCAGGTCTAATTACGAGCAATGTGTAAGTATTCCTGGGTTATCACGCTGTAAATGTCATGTCTGCATTTAAATTCAGAGAATAAAGGGCCCTTAATTTTCATTTTAAATAACTCCTTTCTCCTCTTGCTTCCCGTTGTGCATGGAGCCTGACCATGGAGTCCCTTTCAGTTCCAAGGTGCCTCAGCTGTAGCATTTCGCCATCATTTCTGGACTCTCTTGTGGGTCAGCTTAAGTACCATCCCTCAGCCAAGCTGGGCTCGAATCTGCCCTCGGACACTTGGGAAAGCTCTTTCAGCCTCCGTTGCCTCCTTTGCAAAATGGAGCAATATTGACACCAAAGCGCTATAAATGAGGATAAGAGAACAGGAACCGAGTCAATGGTGATTATTTTTAAAGAGAAAAAGAATATTAAGAGACCAAAGATTGAGCAGGGAGAGGAAAAGTTTTACTGCCAAGCAAAGGACCGACTGCAGTAGAGGGTCTAGGTTCATAGGGATGAGATCTGGGGGAGGAGAAATTGTTGAGCTGAAAGATTCTGAGCTGCCTTTTCCCGCATCAAGAAAGCAAAGTCCTTGAGCGTGGCTGACTGACGGGGTGGGGTTATCCGGCTCCTTGCTTAGCTGAGCAGTGGGGGCCGGAAGGGTCAGGGATGTGGGCCTTCACTTCACCATTTTGGTACCCAGCTGGCCACTGCTGCCTGCGGAGGCGTGCACGTTGAGATTTGTCTCCAGTGACAAAATGCCCAGGCTGGGGTTTATCAGTATTATAATGCTGATGATTCATGTTACTGAACATAACAAATGGTCTCCCTCGAATCTCTTCACCTTCCTTCCAGCTCCTGTTCCCGCCCTTTAGACTGCCCTTATCTGCCCCAGACCCTCAGGGCTTGGGAGTATCAGAATAGGACTCCATTTTCAGGAGTCAATATTATTATTATGTCTCTCTTTCCGGGGTCCAATGCCCAGCTAGCTAATCTGAGCAATTTGCCAAGCTAATGGCCTAATGGTAAGGAAAATTCTATGACCTTCCATAGGTAATGTTGTCCCTCTCGGCGACTTTCCAAAACGAATTTGCAGGCTGACTGGTAGACTTGGGGGTAAAGAGAGGAGGGGGGATGTTTGGGGATGAGTCATCTTATGGCAGCCCTTCAATCACAACTCCTGGGAATCAGCATGTCCCCCTTTTGTTATAAGAGTGAGATGTTGGTATTAGTAAGCGAAGAGTTCTCCCTGCTGCCCTGCAGATTTTGGACTTGAAACTGTAACATCAACTCTTATTTATATATCATCTCCTATCAGTTCTGTTTCTCTGGAGAACACTGACTAATACTAGCATCTCACTCTTACAGCAAAAGGGGGACATGCTGGTCCCTAGGAGGTGTGATTTATAATCAGAAATACATATTTGGTCTTCAATGCCTTCCTGGCACAGAGCTGCTAAAACCCTTGGGATTTCTGTAAGGGAGGAGAACAATAAAGGTATCTTTTGTTATGTTGATGAGGTAGCTTTTGGAATGCCACCTAAAGGTGGTGGGGGCTTGTCATGGGGGTTGTGACCCTGGAGGAAGCAACCGTGTGATTAAAGGGTTGGGACTTTCATTCCCACCCCCTGACCTCTGGTGAAGGGAGGAGGGCTAGAGATTGAGTTCAACCATCAATAGCCAATGGTTTAATCAATTTTGCCTGTGTGATGAAGCCTCCATAAACACCCAAAAGGGCATGGTTCTGAGAGCTTCTGGGTTGGTGAAGTCATGGAGATTTGGGTAGAGTGGTGCACCAGGAGAGGGCATGGAAGCTCCACACCCTTTCCCCTTACCTTTTCCTAAACATCTCTTCCCCATCTGGCTGTTCCTGAATTATATTCTTGTATAATAAACCGGTAATCTAGTAAGTAAAATGTTTCTCTGAGTTCTATGAGCCACTCTAGCAAATGTATTAAAGAAGGGTGTCGTGGGAACTTCCAGTCTCTAAGTGGGTCGTCAGAAGCACAGGAACAACCTGACCTTGCAGCTGGCATCTGGGGAGGTGCGGGGAGCCATCTTGTGGGACTAAGCCCTTAAGCTGTGGGATCTGCTGCTATCTCCTGGTAGATAATATCAGAATTGAGCTGAGTTGTAGGACACCCAGTTGGTGTTGGAGAATTGCTTGGTGGTGCTGGAAAACCCACACATTGGAACTGGTGTCAGAATTGTATCTACTGATTTAAATGTTAATGACATCTAAAAAAGTATCTTCACAGCAACATCCAGATTGGTCTTAGAACAAACAAATGGACACCACACCCTAGTCAAGTTGACACAAAATTGCCTATCTCAATGCTCAATTCCATTCTCATGCCACCATCCTACAGAGGTGAAAACCAATTGCTTCCTCTTTTTCCTCTTAGTTTTCCAGACACTGCTTCTATGAAGGCAGAATACGGCTGCAAGAGCAAGCATACAAACAGAACAAGGAGGGGATGCAGGGCATTATAGCATTTATGCAAAGCTACTGTGATTTCCAAAGTGATTCCAAGCCATTTTTTAAAATATAGGCATTTTTTTAAATTCTCACATTTGGCTAATTCCATGTCTGTTCCCACCCCCACCTCCAATCCTTTACACTTAGAACAAATTGTCTGAGAAGAGCTGGAGAAATTGTGGTTCCTTCCTCCAGGGAAGATCTAAAATAATTTTTAAAACGTGGCAAAGGATAAACATTGGAATCCAGATGAAACGCGGGCAGACTTTGGCACACAGTGAAAGTACCGCTCCCTAAGCATCTTGCCCAACTCCTTGTTAGATAATGGCACCACCCAGGCTGGAGAAGAACAGTTCCCTTATCTTCTCGGGCCAGCTGGCTCATGGCGCTCTCTAGGCAATAGATCAGAGAAAATTATTTCCAGTTCTCAGCTTCCAACAAGCAACCCAAGGGCCTTCGTACTTCCCTGCTGCCTGCCTTGCTAATTCTGCTTACTCCACAGCCAGTTTCCAAGATGGGCAGTGCTGGAGTGCTTGCTGCGGTGAGTGGAGGTGTGTTCTCATCCCCGTTTTGCAGATGAAGCACGGTGACGAGTTGCTCTTCAAAAACAGAACCAGAAACAGCCTTTATAATAGCTAGTCTCTCCTATTGCGTAATGTCTCAGGCCAGGCTGCTAAACTAACTCAGCTAGAACGAAGCTAAATTCAAGTTCTCTGCCATCCAGGCTGCAACCAGCAGTAACTGCTGGTTCATTGGGTTCATAGGACTTGGCTACTTTCTGGCTGTTTGGATGCAAATGGTGATGATGATGATAATGAAGAAGCTGGTACCACTCACTGAGCTTCTAATCTGTGGGGCACATACACTAACCAATTAAAGCATCAAGCTAGGAAATTTAATCTCTTTTTTACAGATGAGGAAACTGAGGCTCATGGTCCCTCCCTAAACAAGGGTAGCAGACACGGGTTCAGACTCTGGCTTGACTCCCCCGCTCTCCTAAGAGGCTAAGACGGCTCCCTCGGGCGCTCTGACTCAATTGCTTTAGAATCTATGTGTACAAACTGTACAAGCTGAGCCATTCGGAAAATTGAGGTTGATTTACCTGATTTTGAATTTACCAAATTAGAAATTTCTTTCCTACAACCCTTAACTTCAAACTTGAGGGATTTTAAAGCTAAAATATGACATCATTATCGATACAGGTGAAGCATGCTATTACAGCCCAGCTTCATTATATATGGAAAATACCCAAACCCAAAGAGCAGATAGAGAAGCCAGAATTTCACAGAAATGTGTTCCCTGATTGGGTACAGAGAATGCCGAGTCTGGGAAACCTATGCACACAAATAAGAAACAAGGTGAGACTGACAGCAGCCAGAAGGTCTACTCTAGTATGTCTTGAAGCTGACTGCCCGCCATCTTGTACCTTTTCCCACTAGAAGACTTTTCTTAACTCTCATTTACTGCAGGACTTCTTCCTGTAAAAACACCTGTTCAACTTCTTCTTACAGTTCTGATAGGAAAATAGATTTCCTTTTGCTAAAGAAATTGCTTTAGAGTTGTCTTCATTGGAATGTATGTATTCTGTTAAATGATAGATACTGAGATATCTTGGTGGGCTCAGAAATTAATTTCCTTCATGTTTCATGGCCTTACACACTGGTTCCCACTCTTGACTGTTCCTCATATATCACTCTCTCCAGTTATGAATGCTGCTTGAGAAAAAATGGCTGGAGGAAACATAAAAGTAGATCAATCATAATACTTATACCTCCTGGGAAGTAACCCGTGCTATTTTCCAGGCTCACAAATACAGTATTAAATGAACTTTCTTTTAATTTATCAAATGCAAGGTATTTTTTTCATTCAGGCATTCACCAAATATGTATTGAGTGCCTACTACATATCAGACACCATTGAAGCAGCCAGAGACAGGAGAAGCAAATCATCAGTCAAAAAGTTCTGTCTTCATGGAACTTACATTCTAGCAATGCACACACACATACTTATACATGCTCAGTTCAATTTAGAGGTAAATAGATTATTACCAAATGTTAAGACCTGAAGGGTTAAATTTGTTGTTTAGCACATTTATTTGTTAGAATTCCATAGCCTTGATAACTTCAAGTAAAATTTCTTTAATGAAGTATAACATATGCAGAAGAAGTACACAAAACATAAGTGTATAGTTCAATGAATTTTCTCAAGAACACATCATTGAAACCATCACTGAATAAACAAATAAAACACTACTAGCCTCTCAGTACTGCCCCACTCTTTGTCTCCTCTGATAACTAACCCCTCTCCCTAAAGATATCCACCATCCTAACTTTCAGCATCGTAAGTTAGGGGTTTTTTACACTTTATATAAATTGAACCATACAACAAGTGCTATTTCGTATGTCTGGCTTATTTCATTCAAGTTTGGTTTTTTGAGATTTCTCCCCATTTTTGTATACAACAATAGTTTGTTCATTTTTGTTACTATTTTGTAGTATTTCATTTTAGGACTATGTCATAATTTATCATAATTTATTCATTCTTTCTACTGTTGGAATTTGAATTATTTCTAGTTTGAGGCTATTAATAATAATAATGATATAAACATTTTTATACATACATTTTGGGGCATATACCTGTGACTAAAAATCTAGAAGTGAAATTTCTGTGTCGTAGGATATACACAGGGTCAGTTTTAGTAGAAACTGCTGAACAGTTTCCCAAAATGGTTGTTCTCATGTACACTCCTACCAGTAGCGTGGAAGTCCCAGTTGCTCTACATCCTCACCAGCACGTAGTGTTTTGCATTTTTTTTAGCCATTCTGGTTAGGTATATAAAGGATTTTAATGTGGTTAACATTTAAATTTGTCTGGTGACTAGTGATATTGAACATCTTTTTATCTGGGGCATTTGGATATTATGTTTTGTAAGATGTCTCTTCAAGTCTTTTGTCCAATTTTCTATTGTATTGTCTGATATTTTTTTGTTGAATTGTAGTTCTTAGTATATTCTGGATATGACTGTTTGTAACTGTCTTTGCATCTTTCTTTTCTCACTCGGCAGCTTGTATTTTCCTCTTTCAATATATTTTTTGACCAACAGAAGTACTTCATTTTAAAGTAGTCTAATTTTCTGGTGTTTTTTTTTTTATAGTTAGTGTTTTTATGTCCTGCTTAAAATTGTTTTTGCCTTACCACACTCCTGAAGATCTTATTTTTCAACTTCCTTTAGAAGAGATTTATGTGGAAACTTTAGCATTTATATTTACAATTTACCTGGAATTATTTTTTGTATATAATATTAATATGGCTCAAAATTCATTTTTTTCCCTCATGGATATTTTGTGTTGATGATTTTTGAGGAAAATTAAATAGAAAACTAAAAGAGGTGGCAGAAAATATTATTAGCACTTAATACCAAAAAGAACACACTTTACATAGGACTTATTATGTTCAAATATTGCCTTAGGCCACTTACATATGTCAGTCATTTTATGCACTATGACATAGATACCATTAGTATGATTCCCATTTTACAGATGAACAAATTGGGGCTCAGAGAGGTCAAGCAATTTGCCTGAAATCACACAGCTAGGAGGTGGTAAAGCCAACACTCAAAACTCAGGCATTCTGGCTTTAGCACCAATCACAAGGCAATGTCACCTCTCAATAAATCTTACATTGTTTGCAGTCAGTTACATAAGTGGGGTTATAATGTCTAAATTTGGATATCCTGTTTACACAGTGCAAGGTATATGACTTTAGAGAAATCAAATACTAAAGAGTGATGTGGAGTTATAAAATTCAAGCTGTGCTTTTCTTCCCACCACCCTCCCACTTTGCCCTGATTTTAGTGCCTCTTGCTTACGTTTCAGGCAGACAGAACTACTCTGGGAGCAATTTTTAATTTCAAAGAATGCGTCACTGCCTTAGTCTTCAGGACACTGGGATGCTAAAAATGAAGCATTTTTGTCCACGTTCTCATCACAGACTTCTCCTCAGCAGAGGCTGCGATTTGACCAAGAGCACGGTTTCCACCTCAACTCTCTCTGTTTCTGTGGCTGGAAGCCAGCTCTTTAAAATCAGTTTCACTTGCCCTTGACTCCCGTGGTTGAATTTCTATTTGATTTCTTTTTCCTATTCTTTCTTTCTTTTATTTAAATCCTGGCTTCCATCCAAAATGGGAGGAGGAATGGGCCTTAACCTTGAAGACTGTTAGCACCCGCAGGCTGTACGGTTATCAGAGCCCAGCGTGGTGACCGGGGACCTTCCCAAAGCCCATCTCGAGTCACTGATGGCTGCTGGCTGGCGTGTGGGAGCTGTCGTCACCTACCTGGATCACAGCACACACTTTGACCATTAAGCGAAGAGAAAAGGCCTCAGAGTGGTGTGTGGTTTGGGGCTTTTGGAGGAAATTCATCCCAAGATGGAATCAACAGACAAACCCGGAGAGGCAAGTGCAGCCGGCACTTCACAAGCAATGAATTAACCTGCCTCCTAGGAAAGCGATGCCAACATTTGGGGCCACCAAGCCATAATACACAGCTCTAATTAGGTTCCAAATCCAGTGGCCCATATGACTAAATGGTTTATAAATAGAACCTCAGTTGTAGAAAACAGAAGCACAAAAAGCATAAGTCACCACTGATTGAGTTCGGTTTAATTAAAAGTCACTTGAGGGCTTCCGTGGTGGCGCAGCGGTTGAGAGTCCGCCTGCCGATGCAGGGGACGTGGGTTCGCGCCCCGGTCCGGGGGGATCCCACGTG
>NC_041226.1:68196896-68201697 GCF_002837175.3 Physeter macrocephalus
AAAAAAAAAAAAAAAAAAGAAGTGATTTCCAGTGGTCTGAGCTGGTGAGGCCCGTCACAAGAATTGAGTGAAAACAATTGCAAACGTATTAGCAAAAGACACACACAAGATAGATGACTCCTCCCCTGAGGGTTTAGTGGAAGAGATAAACTACAGGGTCCCTGGAAGCTGTTAGAACCAAACGGTGCTGTGGGCAGCAGCGGTAATGTTTGGTGAAATAGGAATGTATCACATCTGGAATTTTAGGTTAAATAAATTAGCCCTTGCTCTGCCCTGTGGAGCGCGGTGTCTGGGTGCTGGGAACGCACGCTCTAATGGCCCAGCTCATTCCCCAGACTCTTCCAGTCCCATCACCACCAGCTACCTTCCGCACAAGGTTCTGAATTCACCTTCAGAACAGACATTTTTCAGAGAGAGTTGATACGATGAAAAAAATTGAAGTAACTGGGTTGACTCTGGATCTGGGCAGGAAAAGATATTTCTGCTTTAGTGATGGCATTTCCTCTCTTGCATTTCCCCACTCCCTCTCTCTGTTCCCCCTCTCAGAAGGATGCTGCCAGAGACTGATGGCTCCCCAGCCTCTCCCGTAGCCTGTCTGGGGTGACAGAGTCACAGCCGGGTGCACAGCGGTAGGTGGTTTTCATTGCCTCCTGGTCACCACGGTCCCCCAGAAACCAGTGACTGGCTGTTCGTCAAGCACCTTTCTCCAGTCCCTCCCCATCTCCGTCTCAGAGAGCCAGCCTCAGGTGAAGCGGCTCCCCATTTATTTCGAAGGCAGAATTAGGTTAAATTCATTGGTTTCTGAATGATACATTTACTCTTTGAAGGACAGAAATTCTGTGGCAGCAAGACTGATATGCCCACAGGCATTGACAGGAGGTCCTCTGGTGAGATGACTTGACCCATGTTCATGGAGAGGCTTCCACAAGCAAACATTGGGTTGGCCAAAAAGTTTGTTCGGGTTTTCCCGCAGGATGCGACAGAAAACCCGAATGAACTTTTTGGCCACCCCAATATATCCTGCCCAACACAACACCTACACAAACACACGTGCACACACACATATGCACACACTCACACTGATGGATATATTACTGCGGAACCAGTGCATTTGTACTGAGTTTGAGACACGTCATTACCCGACAGGGATAGTTCCATCTAAGTGCATTGCATGGATATGCCTTGTACATCAGGCACTCGGCTAGACACTGAGCTTTGACAGGTGGCCTAGAGCGGTGAGACTAATGACATGAACAAGCTGAGCTCGTTCAGAGAAGGAGGAATTCTGCACAAGGACACTGGAGAGGCTTCCCAGAAGGGTAACAGAGCCTTGAAGAACGGGTCTGAATAAACTCCTTGAAGAAGCACATGGCTATAGGGGGAATGCATTTACTGGTTTACTTGATGAGCCCTTTCCTATCCGCTGTCACTCGGTGGAATCCCAAGTTAAAAGCATAGAAGGTGCGTGAGATTTCCTGAGGGGTCGAAACTGAGGGGAAGACTGTCCTCGAAACCACCCATATTCTCTGTGGGACGGAATGGAGAGGAAAAAGTCTCAAAAGCTACTTCACATATTTCCTTGGGCCAGGCTTTATGAGAACATGTTTCTTGACATTACAAGGCTGGAATGCTTCCTGAAAGAGAAAGTCCAAGTCGTTCTGTATAGAATTCATGACTTCAATTTTATGAGCCATACCTCTCTATTAAAACAATTTTTTTGAGGTGAAATTCACACAAAATAAAATGAACAATTTAAAGTGAACAATTCAGTGGCATTTAGTACATTCACAACATGGTGCAACCACGACCTCTATCTAGTTCCAAAATATTGTCATCACTCAAAAGGAAACCCCGTACTCAGTAAACAGTTACTTCCCAATCTCCCCTCCTCCAAGCCCCGGGCAACTGCTGAACTATTTTCTGCATCTATGGATTCACCTATTCTGAATATTTTATATAAACGGAATCATATAATATGTAACTTTTTGTGCCCGACTTCTTTCACTTAGCATAATGTGTTCAAGGTTCATCCATGTTGTAGCCTGTGTTCACACTTCATTCCTTTTTATGGCTGAATAATATTCCATTATATGTATACACCACAGTTTGTTTATCCACTCATGCGTTGATGGACATTTGGGTTGTTTCCCAAATTTTGGTCTACTTTTGGCTACTGTCAATAGTGCTGCTGTGAATGTGCATGTACATGTATTTGTTTATCTGTTTTTATTCCTTGGGGTATATATCAATACCTAGGAGTAAAATTGCTGAGTCATATGATAATTCTATGCTTAACTTTTTACAAAAAATTTATTTATTTATTTATTTATTTTTGGCTGTGTTGGGTCTTCCTTGCTGCGCGTGAGCTTTCTCTAGCTGCGGCCAGCCGGGGCTACTCTTCGCTGTGGTGCGCGGGCTTCTCATTGCTGTGGCTTCTCTTGTTGTGGAGCACGGGCTCTAGGTGCGTGGGCTTCAGTGGCCGTGGCTCGAAGGCTCTAGAGCGCAGGTTCAGTAGTTGTGGCGCACGGGCTTAGTTGCTCCGCGGCATGTGGGGGTCTTCCCAGACCAGGGATCGAACCCCTGTCCCCTGCATTGGCAGGCGGATTCTTAACCACTGCACCAGCAGGGAAGGCCCTATGCTTAATTTTTTGAGGAGGCACCAAATTGCTTTCCACAGCAGCTGTACCACTTTACATTTCCAGCAGCAATGTACAAGGGTTTCTATGTCTCCACCTCCTCATCAACAGTTGTTAGTTTCTTGTTTCTGATTATAGCCATCCTAGTGAATGGAAAGTGGTATATCGCTGTGGTTTTGATTTGAATTTACCTAATGACTAATGTTGTTGAACAGTTTTTCACATGCTTACTGGCCATTTGGATCGCTTCTTTTGAGAAATATCTATTCAAGTCCTTTGGCCATTTACAAAATTGTGTTGTTTATCTTCTTACTCTTGAGCTGTAAAGTTTCTTTATATATTCTGCATAACTAGACCCTTATCAAATATATGATTTGCAAATATTTTCTCCCATGTGTAAGTTGTCTTTTCACTTTCTTGATAATGTCCTTTGCTGTGAACACTTTCAATTTTGGTGAAGTCCAATCTACCAATTTTTTCTTTTTTTTTTTTCTGTGCTTTTAGTATCATATCTAAGAATCCATTGCCAAATCCAAGGTTATGAAGATTTACCCCTATGGTTTTTTTTTTAAGTGTTTTAGCTCTTCTATTTAGGTCATCAATCCATTTGAAGTTAACTTTTGTATATGATGTGAGGTGAGTGTTCAACTTCATTTCTTTCCATGTGGGTGTTCAGCTGTCCCAGCACCATTTCTTGAAGAGACCGTTTTTTCTTTATTGAATGGTCTTGGCACCCTTGTTGAAATCAGTTGGCCATGGATGTATGGGTATATTTTTCACTCTCTATTCTCATACCCTTCTATATTTATAGAACTTTCACGATGGAGATTTCTGCTACAATCAGTTCCAGTTTGTTTATTTCTCTTGGATACTAGAATTTTGAGGGATTTTCAAGCCACATGATTATGACTTTATTTTTCCTTTCTCATCCACTAAAGCATTTCTTGGGCTTTTTTCTACTGGTACTACCAAACAATCCAATAAGATTGAAAAAAAAATTTTTTGAGTAATTTTAAAATAATAAATTTGACCCTTGTGATGATGTAGCACTTATAGTGCAGATTCCAGGATGAATGGAGACCCTCACACATTCTTCCATTCATCTTCCTGAGTTCCCTTGAAAACAGTCATTTATTGGGTCTTAGATTACTCTACTTCAAAGCTCCTCTTCTGACAAAGTTGTATTCTTATGAAATATCATTTCTGTAACATTTCCTATTAAATTTACTCCACCTGTGACAAATGCTCCTCATTTGTAGTTTTTTGGCCCAAGCTCTCTGACTGATTCTTTACCTATTGAAATATTTACCTTGACTCTTTGAGGCCAGAGCTGCTTCCGGCAGGATTACTTCTGAGTCCCAATCAGCCAGTCTCTGAACTTTTCCAGTTGAAAAGGTCAGGCGGTTATGGATACTGACAATTTTTTTTTTAACATCTTTATTGGAGTATAATTGCTTTACATTGTTGTGTTAGTTTCTGCTGTATAACAAAGTGAATCAGCTATATGCATACGTATATCCCCATATCCCCTCCCTCTTGCGTCTCCCTCCCACCCTCCCTATCCCACCCCTCGAGGTGGTCACACAGCACCGAGCTGATCTCCCTGTGCTATGCGGCTGCTTCCCACTAGCTATCTATTTTACGTTTGGTAGTGTATATATGTCCATGCCACTCTCTCACTTCGTCCCAGCTTACCCTTCCCCCTCCCCGTGTCCTCAAGTCCATGCTCTACGTCTGCATCTTTATTCCTGTCCTGCCCCTAGGTTCTTCAGAACCATTTAATTTTGTAGCCTCTGTGGAAAACTGAAGGGGGCAGACTTGAACAAATAAATTACTGTGAGCTGGCCACAAAACTCACTGAAAATTGCCATGGGAGGAAAGAAGAGGCAGTTTGAAGCCAATAAACAAAAACGGGTGCTGGGTGTTCCTATGACAGCATCAAGCTGTGTCATCCTGTGGACAGGAGGAAGGTTGAGTTTTTGTTTGTTTGTTTGTTTTGCAGCACGCGGGCCTCTCACTGCTGCGGCCTCTCCCGTTGCGGAGCACAGGCTCCGGACGCGCAGGCCCAGAGGCCATGGCTCACGGGCCCAGCCGCTCCGCGGCATGTGGGATCTTCCCGGACCGGGGCACGAACCCGTGTCCCCTGCATCGGCAGGCGGACTCTC
>NC_041226.1:68204275-68220875 GCF_002837175.3 Physeter macrocephalus
CCACAACAGCGAGAGGCCCGCGTACCGCAAAAAAAAAAAAAAAAAAAAAAAGTCACTTGAGGCGGTGTTGTGACGGGGCTTGCCTCAGCTCAGGCACCTGGCGGGGGGGGACAACTGTTAGTACCGACTTTGAAGCAGAAACGTCAAAATGCAATTGTGCTGCTGCAGAAATCTCCCTATACTAAGTGTTGGGGGATGGGAGGAGCCGTTGCCAGGTTCCGGGAAATATCTGTATACTAAGGGGAAGAGCAAAACCCAGAACACATTTTTCATTAAGAATATCAAGAGTTTTAAACTTTTTTTGTTGGGTCCAAATTGGAAGGTGTTTCAAGGCCCTGCCATTTCTGTGGTTCTACTTTCTCTAAACCCCTCAAGGAAGGAAGGTCCTTTGAAAATATCATGATCCTGCTCTGACTCAGCCTTTCAGCGTTCGGGTGACCTTGAGAAAGTCATTAACTGCCCTTTCTCTGATGTACAAGTTTCTCAAGGGCAGGGGCAGGTCTTAGTAAACATGATCTCTACCTGTGGACGTAATAATGAAAGAAGGTAATGAGAGAAGAATGAAAGAATACCTAAGCTGCCTTTTGGTCTTAGTACTCTGTGTTTCTACCTTCAAAAATATTTTACGGTGAGGAGCTCAGGAACGCACTAAACGTGGTCATACGGCCAAGCCAATTGTTTGGTCTTGCCCTGGCAGCAAGGAGTATTATAACACTGACGTGGTCGAGAATTGCAGCTACATGGTGGTGATAAATTGACTTTGTGTTGATTTTTACTATAGTTTTCAAATTGTGTGGCAACAGTGTACCCCCTTTCTGGCAGCTCCCACCACCCTGTGTTGCCCATGCCCCAGACGCTAACGTCTTCTCATCTTTTCTTATCAAAATCACAAACTTGAGTCAAGTTTTTTCATCGCAGCTTTCCTCAGAAGAGTCACCTAGATGAGGTAAGAGGAAGCTACAGAGGGGTGGGATAGGGAGGGAGGGAGGGAGACGCAAGAGGGAGGAGCTACGGGGATATATGTATATGTACAGCTGATTCACTTTGTTACACAGCAGCAACTGACACACCATTGTAAAGCCGTTACACTCCAATAAAGATGTTGGAAAAAAAAAAAAAAAAAAGAAGTGATTTCCAGTGGTCTGAGCTGGTGAGGCCCGTCACAAGAATTGAGTGAAAACAATTGCAAACGTATTAGCAAAAGACACACACAAGATAGATGACTCCTCCCCTGAGGGTTTAGTGGAAGAGATAAACTACAGGGTCCCTGGAAGCTGTTAGAACCAAACGGTGCTGTGGGCAGCAGCGGTAATGTTTGGTGAAATAGGAATGTATCACATCTGGAATTTTAGGTTAAATAAATTAGCCCTTGCTCTGCCCTGTGGAGCGCGGTGTCTGGGTGCTGGGAACGCACGCTCTAATGGCCCAGCTCATTCCCCAGACTCTTCCAGTCCCATCACCACCAGCTACCTTCCGCACAAGGTTCTGAATTCACCTTCAGAACAGACATTTTTCAGAGAGAGTTGATACGATGAAAAAAATTGAAGTAACTGGGTTGACTCTGGATCTGGGCAGGAAAAGATATTTCTGCTTTAGTGATGGCATTTCCTCTCTTGCATTTCCCCACTCCCTCTCTCTGTTCCCCCTCTCAGAAGGATGCTGCCAGAGACTGATGGCTCCCCAGCCTCTCCCGTAGCCTGTCTGGGGTTGACAGTCACAGCCGGGTGCGCAGCGGTAGGTGGTTTTCATTGCCTCCTGGTCACCACGGTCCCCCAGAAACCAGTGACTGGCTGTTCGTCAAGCACCTTTCTCCAGTCCCTCCCCATCTCCGTCTCAGAGAGCCAGCCTCAGGTGAAGCGGCTCCCCATTTATTTCGAAGGCAGAATTAGGTTAAATTCATTGGTTTCTGAATGATACATTTACTCTTTGAAGGACAGAAATTCTGTGGCAGCAAGACTGATATGCCCACAGGCATTGACAGGAGGTCCTCTGGTGAGATGACTTGACCCATGTTCATGGAGAGGCTTCCACAAGCAAACATTGGGTTGGCCAAAAAGTTTGTTCGGGTTTTCCCGCAGGATGCGACAGAAAACCCGAATGAACTTTTTGGCCACCCCAATATATCCTGCCCAACACAACACCTACACAAACACACGTGCACACACACATATGCACACACTCACACTGATGGATATATTACTGCGGAACCAGTGCATTTGTACTGAGTTTGAGACACGTCATTACCCGACAGGGATAGTTCCATCTAAGTGCATTGCATGGATATGCCTTGTACATCAGGCACTCGGCTAGACACTGAGCTTTGACAGGTGGCCTAGAGCGGTGAGACTAACGACATGAACAAGCTGAGCTCGTTCAGAGAAGGAGGAATTCTGCACAAGGACACTGGAGAGGCTTCCCAGAAGGGTAACAGAGCCTTGAAGAACGGGTCTGAATAAACTCCTTGAAGAAGCACATGGCTATAGGGGGAATGCATTTACTGGTTTACTTGATGAGCCCTTTCCTATCCGCTGTCACTCGGTGGAATCCCAAGTTAAAAGCATAGAAGGTGCGTGAGATTTCCTGAGGGGTCGAAACTGAGGGGAAGACTGTCCTCGAAACCACCCATATTCTCTGTGGGACGGAATGGAGAGGAAAAAGTCTCAAAAGCTACTTCACATATTTCCTTGGGCCAGGCTTTATGAGAACATGTTTCTTGACATTACAAGGCTGGAATGCTTCCTGAAAGAGAAAGTCCAAGTCGTTCTGTATAGAATTCATGACTTCAATTTTATGAACCATACCTCTCTATTAAAACAATTTTTTTGAGGTGAAATTCACACAAAATAAAATGAACAATTTAAAGTGAACAATTCAGTGGCATTTAGTACATTCACAACATGGTGCAACCACGACCTCTATCTAGTTCCAAAATATTGTCATCACTCAAAAGGAAACCCCGTACTCAGTAAACAGTTACTTCCCAATCTCCCCTCCTCCAAGCCCCGGGCAACTGCTGAACTATTTTCTGCATCTATGGATTCACCTATTCTGAATATTTTATATAAACGGAATCATATAATATGTAACTTTTTGTGCCCGACTTCTTTCACTTAGCATAATGTGTTCAAGGTTCATCCATGTTGTAGCCTGTGTTCACACTTCATTCCTTTTTATGGCTGAATAATATTCCATTATATGTATACACCACAGTTTGTTTATCCACTCATGCGTTGATGGACATTTGGGTTGTTTCCCAAATTTTGGTCTACTTTTGGCTACTGTCAATAGTGCTGCTGTGAATGTGCATGTACATGTATTTGTTTATCTGTTTTTATTCCTTGGGGTATATATCAATACCTAGGAGTAAAATTGCTGAGTCATATGATAATTCTATGCTTAACTTTTTACAAAAAATTTATTTATTTATTTATTTATTTTTGGCTGTGTTGGGTCTTCCTTGCTGCGCGTGAGCTTTCTCTAGCTGCGGCCAGCCGGGGCTACTCTTCGCTGTGGTGCGCGGGCTTCTCATTGCTGTGGCTTCTCTTGTTGTGGAGCACGGGCTCTAGGTGCGTGGGCTTCAGTGGCCGTGGCTCGAAGGCTCTAGAGCGCAGGTTCAGTAGTTGTGGCGCACGGGCTTAGTTGCTCCGCGGCATGTGGGGGTCTTCCCAGACCAGGGATCGAACCCCTGTCCCCTGCATTGGCAGGCGGATTCTTAACCACTGCACCAGCAGGGAAGGCCCTATGCTTAATTTTTTGAGGAGGCACCAAATTGCTTTCCACAGCAGCTGTACCACTTTACATTTCCAGCAGCAATGTACAAGGGTTTCTATGTCTCCACCTCCTCATCAACAGTTGTTAGTTTCTTGTTTCTGATTATAGCCATCCTAGTGAATGGAAAGTGGTATATCGCTGTGGTTTTGATTTGAATTTACCTAATGACTAATGTTGTTGAACAGTTTTTCACATGCTTACTGGCCATTTGGATCGCTTCTTTTGAGAAATATCTATTCAAGTCCTTTGGCCATTTACAAAATTGTGTTGTTTATCTTCTTACTCTTGAGCTGTAAAGTTTCTTTATATATTCTGCATAACTAGACCCTTATCAAATATATGATTTGCAAATATTTTCTCCCATGTGTAAGTTGTCTTTTCACTTTCTTGATAATGTCCTTTGCTGTGAACACTTTCAATTTTGGTGAAGTCCAATCTACCAATTTTTTCTTTTTTTTTTTTCTGTGCTTTTAGTATCATATCTAAGAATCCATTGCCAAATCCAAGGTTATGAAGATTTACCCCTATGGTTTTTTTTTTAAGTGTTTTAGCTCTTCTATTTAGGTCATCAATCCATTTGAAGTTAACTTTTGTATATGATGTGAGGTGAGTGTTCAACTTCATTTCTTTCCATGTGGGTGTTCAGCTGTCCCAGCACCATTTCTTGAAGAGACCGTTTTTTCTTTATTGAATGGTCTTGGCACCCTTGTTGAAATCAGTTGGCCATGGATGTATGGGTATATTTTTCACTCTCTATTCTCATACCCTTCTATATTTATAGAACTTTCACGATGGAGATTTCTGCTACAATCAGTTCCAGTTTGTTTATTTCTCTTGGATACTAGAATTTTGAGGGATTTTCAAGCCACATGATTATGACTTTATTTTTCCTTTCTCATCCACTAAAGCATTTCTTGGGCTTTTTTCTACTGGTACTACCAAACAATCCAATAAGATTGAAAAAAAAATTTTTTGAGTAATTTTAAAATAATAAATTTGACCCTTGTGATGATGTAGCACTTATAGTGCAGATTCCAGGATGAATGGAGACCCTCACACATTCTTCCATTCATCTTCCTGAGTTCCCTTGAAAACAGTCATTTATTGGGTCTTAGATTACTCTACTTCAAAGCTCCTCTTCTGACAAAGTTGTATTCTTATGAAATATCATTTCTGTAACATTTCCTATTAAATTTACTCCACCTGTGACAAATGCTCCTCATTTGTAGTTTTTTGGCCCAAGCTCTCTGACTGATTCTTTACCTATTGAAATATTTACCTTGACTCTTTGAGGCCAGAGCTGCTTCCGGCAGGATTACTTCTGAGTCCCAATCAGCCAGTCTCTGAACTTTTCCAGTTGAAAAGGTCAGGCGGTTATGGATACTGACAATTTTTTTTTTAACATCTTTATTGGAGTATAATTGCTTTACATTGTTGTGTTAGTTTCTGCTGTATAACAAAGTGAATCAGCTATATGCATACGTATATCCCCATATCCCCTCCCTCTTGCGTCTCCCTCCCACCCTCCCTATCCCACCCCTCGAGGTGGTCACACAGCACCGAGCTGATCTCCCTGTGCTATGCGGCTGCTTCCCACTAGCTATCTATTTTACGTTTGGTAGTGTATATATGTCCATGCCACTCTCTCACTTCGTCCCAGCTTCCCCTTCCCTGTCCCCGTGTCCTTAAGTCCATTTCTGTGTGTGTCTTTATTCCTGTCCTGCCCCTAGGTTCTTCAGAACCATTTTTTTTTTTCTTAGATGCAATATTCTTGATGAAATTTTTCAAAAGAGCTAAGGTGTTTTGAGCTCTTTTCACCGATTCCATTGCTAAAGGAGGAACACCGAGGTCCGGGGCTAAGCCAGAAGGTCCAGTCCACGTGCTGCGATGTCAGGGCTGAGAGAGATGCCTGCTCTAACCGCTTCCATCGGAGCAGGGAGAACCCGTGTCCCCTGCATCGGCAGGCGGACTCTCAACCACTGCGCCACCAGGGAAGCCCAGGGTTGAGTTATTGATCCCTTAAATCTCCTGCAGGCCTGGTCCAAGTAAGAACTCTCAGCTGAGGTTCACTCAGTTCATTATGATCCAAAGAAGATTATTTACTGATTTCTGATGCCTCAGAAATGCTGATGTTGAAATGTCCTAGGGCCCCTGTTTTCTGTAGGATGTTCAAGAGCTCTGCAGTCAAAAATCCTCTAGACGTCTTGACCACAAAGGAGCGTTGTTGGAATGTTGTCTTTCATCTGAAGCCACGTCCTCGTACTGCTATGAAAGAGGAAACACATCCATGCCATGTTCTAAGATGCTGGGCCCGCAGTTCTCGTATCCTTTCTATGGACAGTGGGGAAGGGATTCAGGCTCAGCTCAGTGAGGAGTGAGAGAAAGACCTCTCTCCAACATTCCCTGCTGGCCTTGGGAAGAAGTTCGATTCTTTTGCATCCCCTACATTTAGTCTCTTGGGGTTCATGGGGCAAATTATAGAAAAGGAACTTTGTCAAATAAGTGTCACAGAGTAAGTCACAGAACACCTAAAAGCTACTCTTTCTAATACACCTAAACTCAAGTTAAGAAATACAGAGTTCGTAAAAAAAATACAGAGTTCGTGAATGCCTTAGAGTACTTCTTCGCCTCCCATTCATTTTGCTCCTTTTATACAATCAGGCGTCCCCGCTGCCCCTTTCTCCTCTAATGAAGCTGCGTGCTCAGGGCTTCTATCCTGGCTCGACCTTCTCCTGAGCCGCCTTGAGCTCCCTCCTATACTTTCGTCTACTCAACCCTTCCTGAAACACTTGCCTCCTCTGATTCCAAAGCATCCATCTCTCCTGCTTCTCTGGTTACTTCTTTGATTACTCTCAGTCCTTCATTAACTTCTTAGCTTTTGATGCTAAAGGTATACTTCCTACAAAGTTCTGCGCTTTATTTTCTCTTCTTCTCGCCCTACATATTCTTTCTGGATGACTCTACTAATGGTTTTCATTATCACCTGTATTCTGATGTCTCTCAGCTCTGTAGTTCTCACCTGTCTCCCAAACTCCGGGCACATTTAGGCCACAACAGCCCCACAGTATTCTAACCCACAACCTTAAACTCTGTGAGGGCAGGAATTTTTGTCCATTTTGTTCACCATCTATTTCAGGGCTTAGCACAGTACCTGGCAGACTGTAGGCAATTTATAAATATTTACTGAATTACTGAAAACACTATTTTCCTAGATTCTCTCCCCTTTAATTCATTCTTCAAAACCATCAGAATTAAGCAAAACAGACACAATCATATCATCAGTTGTCCAGAAACTTTTCATGGTCACCTCCCATTTGCTACAGAATGAAAGCCACCATGTCGAATTGAAATACTCAAGATCTTTCACGGGGTGTCCCTAATGTACTTCTGAGAACTCATTTCCTACCACTCTCCACCAGGACCCCACTCACTGCAGAGACTAGACTATTTCCATGCCTTTAATGTACCGTGTACATTCCCATCTCTTCGTCTTTGCCATGTCTATTCTCTCTGCCAAAAAACCTTTCTCTCCTTTGTATCTGAGCTGGGATGGTCTTTTATCTGTGGTCCTTTGAGCTGTCATGTTTGGAAAAAAGTCGAGAATTAATAACAGACAAATAAAGATAACCTAACTTGGGGTGTAATTAAAGGTTAGGGAAAGCCAGAAAGGGTGCCATTCAGAATCCCTCTCTTTGAAAATGACACTTCTAACTTCCTGCATTCTTAGGACCCAATGTTTCCTCACAACTACCTCCACCAAACCAACAGCAGAAACAAAGGGCAAAAGGAAGAGAGTGACTCCCTGCTCACTCTAAGCTTTCTGAGACCGAGGAGAAACAGTGAGGGAGGGCCAGCCCGAGAATGCTGGAGGTCAAGACTGCAAGGGATAAGGGGATTTAAAGGAAGAAGCAAGCCAGTTTTAGGGGCGGGGCCATGAAGGGGAAAGAGAGAGGGAGAAAGAGAGAGAGGGGAGGAGAGAGAGAGAGAGAGTCTGATAGTTACTCCCTGGAGCCTGTAAGTGAGAGAAAGTCCACCTACTGGTCTGTTGGCGCAAGCAGCGGGGTAGTGGGGGGCAGGGAGGCCAGAAAAACCGATTTCACTGACTGCTTCTGGGAACCCTCACCCCGAGCCCCAAAGAAACAAAGGCTGGTGACTCCGTTACATGCCTATCAATTTCCTCCTCACACTTCATCAAGCGTTGCCTCCCCAGACAGAATTGATGGTCTGTCCTCTGGCTCCCGGCAGCTTTCATGGGTGTTTCTGTTCTGCTCAACTAGATGCTGTCTTTTCAACTAGATCCTGAGTTCGCCGGGAGCAGAGCTGTTGACGCTGCCTCTGCATCCTTCAGACCTTCACTCGGGGTCTTGAGCCTTGTGGCCACTCAATAAATATTATCGACTTGGCTTTTACAGATGCCGTCGCTGAGGCCCAAAGCGGCTAAATGGCTTTGCCTGCACTCCCCGACTTGTCAGTGACTAAGCCAGGACAGGACGGCAGCTTTTTCTTTCAGAGGGAAAGCTCATTGTTTTCAGTCTAAAATTTTCAGTTATTTGCATATATTTGCTTAAAATAAAACTATAGAATGTGCACAGAGCTTATTTTCTTCAACCATATTATACTCTAATCTAGTTTTCAAATGAGAGGCAGTGTCATGCAGTGATTATTGGCACAAGCTTCTGAATCAGAGAGAACTGGATGCAAGTCCCTTCATCTCCTGAGCTCACTTTCCTCATCAGTGAAAAAGGATACTGGTACCCACGGCCCAAGGATGCTGCAGGATTAAACAAGACAGAGGGAGGTCGAACAGTTAGCTATTCCTCAAGTAAGTATATCATATGGGCAACAACTGTATCAGCTACTCATTGGCTCTATCTAGGTTTTTTTTTTTAACAATATTAAAATTTATTCAAAATGAGAAATCACAACAAACTACAAAATATAAAAGCTAAAATTTACCTCAAACATCACAAAAACCAGGAAAAAATAACACAGTATTGATATTAACTCTGTGACACAACTTCATAACACCCTTTTCTACGTATTTTGTCTACAGATTTAAAAAAAATTTTTGTATTGTCTTAAAATATACATAACACAAAATTTGCCATTTTAACCATTTTGAGTGTGCCATTTAGTGACATTAATTATATTCAAAATGTACAAGCATCACCACTGTCTGTTTCTGCAACTTGGCATGGACTACATATGCTCATGGATATTTTGGATAGGACCAAATATCAAGGACATTTTGGCATGGACCAAATGTCTTATGGATGTTTTGGACAGGACTAAATGTCCTGCAAGGCTTGTCTTGCTGTACTCCCATGACTATTTCCCAAATCATCACCAAACTGAGACCTGAAAAGCCCTAGCTCATTTTGCTTTAAACTGTTCACTAGTGACCCTTGGATCTATTTAATGTAAATTAGAGACTAACATTTCTTCTTTTGCAAATTATCTGTCTGCGTTCTTTGTCCAGCTTCTCTAAACTACTTGTGTTATATAGTTGATTCACAAGAGTTTATATAAATAGTATTTATATATTATATTGTTTTCCTTATCTCTGGCATATTGGTGATAATTCTAATACTAGGAAAGATGGCAGTTGTCTGGGGCTTGTCTTCTGTGAGTGCTGAAGAACATTGGATTTTGAGAATACTGCTGGACATCTGCAAGAGTATAGCTGTAAGCAGGGACGGAGCTTCAGAGAATGCTTTTGCATTGGAGCCACAGAACTCTGCAGGCTGGTTGCCACATCTCCCTCCCAAAAGACTGACTATCTCCTCTTGGCAGGGAAGCCCAGAGAATTCCCTCTGTTCTACATCTCAGCTCATTTCTCCATCTCACCTCTGCCTGTGTTTGACGCCCATTAACTACAGAACATAGGAGACTCGTTGACTACAGAAGGCCCAGGGCCTCAGAGGTAGAGCTGGGATAATAAGAATTCGATATATTTGACCTTCAGGACAAAGCCTATAGGCAAATGCAATGTTTTCTTAATATCTGTTTTTAATGTGAGTTACAGATCATTTCATTCTATGTAGTTTCCAAATCAGATCTTCTCTACCATAAACCTATTTGTGATTATCAAGTATTTAATAACACAACACCTTGTTCTGTGCTGTGTCCGATCTTGCTGAAAGCAAAGTGCATTAACCTCCAGAGAACTATCGAAAATTGGTGGCCGGTGCTCTTGTTTGCACTTAAGGCACATGGACACATATAAGGCTAATCATAGACTCATGTAACCATCATGTTTCAAAAATCCTACCTGTCTCCTTTTACTTCAGGGACACCTTACCCTTGCTCCTACGAGAGGACGATAGTCATTTAGCCAATACTTGTAGACTAAATGGCTGCAGAATATATACCTCATCTAAGAAGTGCTTGGCACTTAATTTTTCATCAAATCCTCAGCTGGGCAAGTGTCTGCCCAGGCCCAAGCCCTTCTTTCTTGTATAGAAAGTGTAGAACCTATACGTAAGAACCCCTAGAAACTTAAAAAATGTCAGTGTTTCCTGTTGGGCAATAATCAGTAATCTTCACAACTTGTGTGCATTTTCTTATATGTACCAGAGGGAAGATGTTCACATATCTAGACAGGATAATCATCTATCTGATTTCTATGAACCTGATTCACACTCGTCATGTTCCTCTTATGCCATGGCTTCAAGTTCATGATCTTATGACTTCACATCCTCATTGATGGGGGGAGGGGACATTTCTTTAAAAATATTTTAAAATTATAGAGGTATACAAAAGGTACACAACAAAATGCACAGCTTTTAAATGTAGTTTTGTCATCAAACTCAAGCTTGTGTGCCTGATACATGGTGAGGCCAAGCCGAAATGTCAGAGTTTACAGCAGAGAATGGTTTATTGCACGAGCTAAGCAAGGAGAATGGGTGGCTCACGCTCAAAAGACTCGAACGCTCCAATGGGTTTCAGGGAAGAAGTTTTTACAGGCAAAATTTGGGAGGAGGGCTTCAGGGTGTGTAACCCTCCTCTGATTGGTTGAGGAAGTCTCAGGGTGGTATTCCAGTAATCTCAATCATTAGCTTTTAGCCTGAAATAAGCTACTGCCAGAAGCAGAACTGGAGAATCCAAAAGGTAACAAAAGAGAATCTAAAGAATAGGTGTGGTTGGATGTGGTTTGTGGGAAAGAAAAAAGTAAAGAAGAATCCAAGGCTTCTGGCTTAGACACTGGGAAAAATTGCAGGACCATGGATTGAGATATTGGGCTTAGATAGAAAAATAGATCTGAATAATCAGTGATGAATTCAATTTGGAGCAACCTGAGTTTGAGCTGGCTGTGGATATCCACCTGAAGATGACCATAGATATTAGATATGTAGGTCTGGAGCTCAGGAGAGCCATCCAAGCTTGAACTATATTTGAGAGTCACAACATACAGATGGTCCCTGGAGTTTGGAGGAGTTTGAGTCTAGAGTATTGAGGATGGGACTCTGAGAAATGCTGACATTTTAAGGGATTGACAAAGAAAGATGAGGCAGCAAGGAAGAATGTGATGTAGCAGCCCATGAGGTAGAAAGAAAACCAAGACAACACGGTGTCAGGAGAATGGGGAGCTGTGGAGGCTGAAATAGGTGACCACTTCCAGGGTCAGTGTAAGTCACTGATATTAAGTCATGATGAAGAGTCAGGTGAGATGAAGCCTGTTGAGGCCATTGTATGGAGCAAAAAGGAAGTCATTCACAGTTCTTAGCAAGAAGAGTTTCAGTGAAGGGGTGAGAACGAGGGCCAGGTTGGAGTGAGTTGAATAAATAGGAGCTAGCAATGGAGAGAGCTGAAGTAGGCTGCAGGGAAAAGAGTGCAGGGTCAAAGCTGACGTGGGATGCAAGACCATGGGGAGCTTGTGTTGTTGCACTTGTTTCTTGAACTGGGAGAGCAGTGAACTTGTTTGTATGTTGATTGGGAAGAGCTGGTATAGACGGAGCAATTGTAGCTATTGGAAATAGAAATGATACCTCCTTGGGCCATGTTTCTAAAAAGACAGGAATTGTTGGACCTCATAATAGCTGTGGAAGGAGTAGCCACACAGAAGAGGAACAGAACTTCTGAAACGATGAGGCAAGGTACCTGTTATGAGTTAAATTGCATCTCCCTAAAATTCATATATTGAAGTCCTAACACCCCACGCCCCAGTACCTCGGAACGTGACATAATTTAGAAATAGGTCATTGCAGATGTAATTAGTTAAGATGAGGTCATACTGGAGTATGATGGGCCCCAATCCAATATGTCTGGCGTCCTTATAGAAAAGGGGCATTTGGACACAGACACGCATGTACAAGGAGCACACCATGTGACGATGAAGGCAGAGATCAAGGCGATGCAGCAGAAGCCATCAAAGATTTCCAGCAAACCACCAGGAGTCAGGAGAGAAGCCTGGAACAGGTCCCTCACTAGCAACTTCAGAAGGAAGCAAGCCTTGATCTTGGACTTCTGGCCTCCAGCACCGCGAGGCAATATGTTTCTGCCGCTGAAGCCACTCAGTTTGTGGCGCTTTGTTACAGCAGCCCTAGCTGGCTAATAGGGTACCAGTGGCAGTAAATTTGAATGTGACAGGCAAGAAAAGGGAGTTCTGACATGATGGTTGTTACCTTTTACTATGAACTTGGACCCAATGTCATCTTTGGGGCATCTGTGGAGGAGGTGGCATGGGGTGCTTGGAGATAAGTAGAGAAACCTTGAAATAACCACTCTGAACAATGGAAGACAGCAGTCTAAAACAACATAGAAGGCTGCTGGGCAGTACTGAGACCTCAGTTGAGTCTGGATCTCAGTATTTTACAAGTTTAAAAAAATAGTCCCTTTAAAAAATAGTCCCACCAGCACCCAGTGCAATTATTTTGGGACTATATTTTCCACCAGGGAAGTCACAGCTAACTCTCTTTCTCTGACCCACCTGCCTTTTCCTAGGCCCCTGTCCTTAGCAAAGGTACAAAGTAATAAAACTCTTTTATTCATGGGAAAGGTCATTAAAATTGCTCATCACTCTGTTTGCCCGTGTGCTTCTCAGAGCCTTCAGGCACCAAGGACTAATCTCCAGGGTTTAACTTATAAAATCCGTGACTAAAAAATGGTTTTGTCTTTCATCATCAGCTTTCTCATAGATTTGGTGCCTCTGAGCCGTACTCTGGTGCTGAAATGCCTCCCCAAGGTATTTTTCTTCACTCTTAAGTTCAAAGATGTCTTAAGAGGCTTGTTTTCTCTTTCCATGAATATGACTCAGGCCTCAGCAGGATCTGTAACTCGCTAGTCCTGAGGAAGTGCAGTAACATGGCTGATGTAGGAAAAGCTGACTTTGAAAACTTTGTGAACGCACGTTTTTTTTATTCCCCACGCGAAGCGTCAATTTCTTTGGGTAAAATATGGCAACTCATGTGAATCACATGAAACTCATGTGAAATACCACAGAGAAGACGGGACACTGATTTTTATGAAATTTGTATTATTCTCACTGCTAAGTAAGCCAGTTTTATTTTAGATCCCATCCTCTGAGCAAGCAGCAAAGTTCAAAGCCCGCCAGAAAAAGGTGATGAGTTTCTCAGAGATACTGCAGGAGAATTGCAACTTCTGGACAATACTCATTAGAGACATGGAGGAGAAGGTTGGAGCTGGGGACACCTCCAGGAGGAGAAAGAGCTGGAGTAACGGACAGAGCAGGACAAAAGCAGCAGTGGGCTAACAGTTTGTGCTGGCCACAGAATGTCCCATCAGATGCCTGGGACAACGTCCCCGTGGGTATCACGCCCCCCCATTGAAGAAGTCAACATCTCAAGTCCTGACAGTCTGGCCTGGCTGCCCAAGCGCCAGTGGATCTTCAGGGAGGAAGCCGTCCAATTAGATGGTACTTAATGATAGATTTGGAGTCTAACCCCAGGGAAAGTAGATCCAAGCCTGGGTCAGGATTTACATCCTACTACCGTATGTAAAATGCCTTCTTGCGGGGGCAGAAGGTGAGCTGATATTCTGGATTCAGTCTTTATCAGTGACCCTGTGGGCTTACACATACGACTCAAACTCTTGCATCCCATCTTATTCACACCACTTTCTCTAAACTCTAGTTTGACCGTAATAATGAAACCTCAAATCACACAAGAATCATAGAATCACAGAATAATAAAGCTACAGCATAATTCAGAGCTAATCTAGTCAACTTCCTCCTATCCCACTCTCTCCCTCCAAATATACCATAAGCAACCCTATCACCATCACGACTTTAGAGGAAAGAAAATAAAAACTGAAGTCCAGGGTTTAAGTAAATTGATCACATGGTTTATTGCTGGAAAAACAAGTATCAAACCTGAATATTTTGCCTTTGTATTCACAGATCTTCCTTCTGCATCACTCAAAGGGGTCCAGAGCATAGAGGTCAGATGGTCAGAAAGAAAGATCCACTGGAATAGACTCAGTAAACACTGATGTCATGAAAACAGCTCTGATCTGCATGGTAAGAGGGATAAAAGCAATGAGTCATCATGGTCTCTTCTTATCGAATCAGTTCCCATTAACAAGCGTTTAATAAGATGGATTTCATTTTATCTCTACTTCATGATTTATTTCAAACCCTTTCCTACACTAAATTTCTGAATGTGTTGATTCTTACAACAAATCTGTAGGAGAGGAAGAAAAGTTTAGTAGTATTTGGTATCATTATCTCCACTTTAGAGATGAGGAAAGTGAAGATCAGAGAAAAGTGATAGACCCAAGTTCACAAGGTTAATATTTATTAGAACTGAGATTGGATCCCAGCATTTTACTGACTTCTAGCCCAATATTTTCTCCCTTTTCAGCAGACAATTATTAAACTCCTATTGTATATCAGGACTGTACCAGAGCCTGGGGCATTTGAGATCTAACTAGAAGATGTCTGATTTCAAGGACCTGGGAGCCTGGTAGGAAATTAAATAAATAAATAATTGAATTATGTTCAGTGAAAAGAAAATTGTTCACTTGTGTAGACCAAAGAAGTCATTTAACTACTCTGAGCCTCTCCTTCCTCATCTGCAATAATAATGCCTTTGCAGGGTTCTATGGAGTATATGCAATGCTCATTTAACTTTCATTTATATACACACAATATTATAAAGGAGCTCAGAGAGCAGGAACAAGATGCTAATATTTGGGTGTGGGGAGTGAGCGTTCCGGCACGACTGCTCTGACAAAACAGAAATTTGTTTCACTGAACTTAGGAGAACCAAGTTCCCACTGGTTCACACAATGCCCTCTAAGGCCCTGTAATCTTTAGGGGTAAGGACGAAAGCCTGCAGGATGCCCCCTCATAGTATACTAGATCTTGGAGAGAGCTATTCTAAATTGAAATTGGTTCACATGCTGAATGAATAAGAATAAATTGCTTACTCTCTCTGGGCCCGTGAAGGGTAGAAAAGCATAATTATCCCAATAAATAATATGGCATTATCAATCAATAATGGGATGGCATCTTCCTGGCAGTTAGACTGTAATCGCCTGAATTCAGACCATGAGTTTGCCAAGGTGCTTTTTACTGCAGGGTTACTATGGGCTTATTATATTCCTTTGGTCTTGAAAATGGCTGTGTCTGCAGCTGAGTTCGTTAGGTAAACAGCTGGGGTAATTGATAGTGTGAGTACCATTTCATTTCCTGCTGCTCTAAAAGAATTTGCTCCGGGTGGAAGAAAATGACCGGTTCTGCCATTGTGAGTTCTGGCCAGTTTTCCTTGAGGAAAATGCTGCCGGCTGAGCGTCTGCAAATTGTCTTCTTTCCTGTAAGGCGAAGACCATAGGAGGGGCCTATTAGTTCTCTCTCTTTCTCACGGCAGGGCTGGAGGTCCAAGTTCAGATCTCATTTGGCTGCGAAGACTTTTCCAGGGAGCCCCCAGTCTCCACTGGAAGGCCGTGGCAATGCCAGAAGGATCATTGGGTCATCCAGAGAGAAGAAAGATGAGCCTTTTCACTCCTGTCAGCCCCAGGCATGAGATTTCCAAATGTCAGAGCAAGCGGTGTCCTGGTTTTGTGGGGCTTAAAATGGGGGGTGATGCTCTTGGAGGAAAAAAAAAGGGATATGCAATTCTATTGGATGGGAATAAATATGTTTCCCCAAGTGAATTCATAATTTTAAAGCAATTTCAATAAAAATCTCAGAAGAACTTGTGGGACAAAATTGTCCCACAAAGTATCCAAAAAAATGATAAAATAGTCAAATTTTACATAATCAAAATAATAAGAGGTGACTTACACTTGCAGAAAATACAGTACACTACCAAGTAGTAGTTATTAAACATTGTGTTTCTGGGACTAGAACAGACACACATATCATTGGAAACGAATGATCCAAATGAAAAGAAACCCAAATTCATAGGGGAAATGCAGTGCAAAATAACATTATTTACATCAGAAATGGTTGTCAACAACTTACCCCTTCGTGGGTAAGGAGATTGGGAGAGACAGCAGCAGAACTGGTGTAATTCATACCAGTGGGTGAGTAAATATCTCTTTAAAAGCACAGAATACCTGGAAGAGACTTTGGAATTTCCTTCTTTTTCCTTCTGTTTTTTTCTGTTTGTTGGAGTGAAGGAGACATTTTTTAAGAATGGTATTAAAGGCAAGTTATATAAACAGAAAGGTTGTTTGGTCTACAAACAAAAAAAAAAAAAAGAAAAATCTGAATTTCAATTAAAAATAATTTAAAAGGGGCTTCCCTGGTGGCGCAGTGGTTGAGAATCCACCTGCCGTTGCAGGGGACACGGGTTCGTGCCCCGGTCCGGGAAGATCCCACATGCCGCGGAGCGGCTGGGCCCGTGAGCCATGGCCGCTGGGCCGG
>NC_041226.1:68220961-68265776 GCF_002837175.3 Physeter macrocephalus
AATAATAATAATAATAATAATAATAATAATTTAAAAGTACATGTTAAGCTGCGAAATATATTTCTAACATATATTATAAAGAAGTAATATCCCTAGGATAGAAAGTGCCCAACAGAACAATCAGGAACATAAATACTCCAATTTTTAGAATGGGCAAGCGACCTAAAGAGGTAGTTTACCAAAAAAGAAATAAAAGCACCAATATTCACATTAAAATGTGTGTTAACTTCATGGAACGGTACCAAGGAAACAATGACCATGTTTTTGCTTAACAAATTGGCAAGCTTAAAATATATGTTTTTAATAATCATCATCGAGGAAGCAGCAAAATGCATATCTGATAGAAACATAAATTGATACACATTCGTGGATGGCAAAATGGTGGAAATTTGGAAAATGTTCATGTCTTTTAACCCAGCAAGTTCTTTGCTTGGCGTTTATCCTGTGGAAGTCATTATAGATGGTCACAAAGATTTATAGTAAGTATTTTAAACACAGTGTTCATAATTTAGAAACAATAAAAAGGTCTAACAGTATGAGACTTGTTGAATAATATAAAAATACAATGGAAAACTATGCAACTATTGAAAAGCACAGTGTAGAAGTACATTTAATGATATGGAAAATACTCTAGTAAATTACTTGGAAAAAAGTTTGCACACCTACATGATTACAATGATTTTCTCTTGGTGGTGAGATTATTGTGATTTTTTTTCTCCCTATTTTATGCTTTCCTGCGCTTTCTAACATTTCAACAATGAACACTTAGTGAAATAAAAATTTAGAAACCATGATATCCTATTACATTTGCTTTCTAAAAACCTAATACAAAAAAATCCAAAGTGTTTTACAGCACAAACCTGAAGCAGCTATCTATTAGTTTCCGTACAGTAGTGGTGGTTATTTGTGCCTGCCTATAGCTATTCCCTATTCTCCCTGCAAAGAACTGCCTTGTGCCATGCTGGTACTCAATCCCCAAGACTGTAAGGTACTTCACGTGGCGATATTCCAACTGCAGCTGCTAGGGTGGCTCGATGCCTGTGACCTAGGCCTGGACCATCAGAGCATCCCTTCTCCTGGCCAAGTGGATGAGTCATGCGTAAGCAGGGGACACAAGCCAGTCCATCTTGTCCCATCAGGCTAATCTCAGAATGTTTGCCCAGGTGACCAGAAAGAAGGTGTTCTCTTTGTTTGTTCCATTGGACTTAGAGCTATGAAGTCTCTCTAGCAGCCACTGAAAGAAATCTTGCCAAAAATGAGGCCAACACAGGATACAGAGCAGAAAGATGGAAAGAAACTCAGTCCTCATGACATCACTAAGTCCCTGGATCAAGTCACACCTGAAACTAGACTGATTCCTCCCCTAACCAAAACAAAAAAAAAGAATCAGTTAAGTGAGAAAAAAACAGTATTTTTAACCATCTTAGGCTGGTTTTGAGTCAGTTTCTATTGTTTGCAAATGAAAGAGAAGGAGTCAATACAGAACTCAAAGAACTCACAGCTGATCACTCAGAAATGCACCAGGAAAACTCATAAGAATCAAATAAGGAGGTGTCCAAAGTGGGAACTTCTCACTCCTACCTTCCACCTCTTTTGAGCTAAAACACTCAACCAAGCTGAAGGGACTTCAGTACGTTCCCCAGGCTGCACTGTCCCCACTTAACTAATTGTAATAATGCAAACAAAGGGCGCTCACACACAGTGACCAGAGACTCCGAAAGCTCCCTACATCACTGCCTGAAAAGCACATAATTCATTCAGATAAACCCTCTAAGGAATAGGGCCAGTGGGCTTGCTTAAAATGGGTAACTTGCAGTATTCCTTGTTAATCATATATGCAACCTAGACCAGGGCTTCCCAAACTTTAATGTATCATTAATGAGGGTGCCACCGGGGAAGCAGGACCACCATGAATAATATGGAGCAAGGGGTCTAGTCTAGGAATTGAACCTATTATAATCATGAGATGATCTGGGAAGTAAGTCCAGTAAGTGGAATTGAAGAATCAAAGGAAAGTCACTAAGGAAACTTCCTGAAGCTTTGGTCTGTGCGGACAAGTCAGAGCTTTCAGGAAAATCTCAGAAGCCAGCGGGAAGGAGAAGGGATGCTTGCTGGTGAATCTGTGGGAGGCTGTTGCCTCCGTGTCGGGATGTGGGCTTGGAATTCCTTTGGTTAGCAGGGCTGACAGTCAGAAAGGAGAGCTGGGTGTGGAATGGGAGAGAGTGAGGAAAACCTGGACCCAGCGACATGCATTTGTGTGTCTCACGGAGGCTACGAGGATTCTCAGAGAGCAAGGGATACTGCTCTACTTGCATCTTGTCAAGCTCCTGCAAATTTCTCTCTAGCCAGCTCTAACTGGGGGCCCTCCAGGAGCAATGGCTTTTGAGCTTATCCAAATTGACACTGTCGTAAAACCACCACAGATGTGTATACAACCCACCTGTGGATGCTGTTAAAATGAACATATGCACACTACTATACATAAAATAGATAATCAACAAGGACCTACTGCATAGCACAGGGAACTCTATTCAATACTCTGTAATAACCTCTATGGGAAAAGAATCTGAAAAAGAATAGATACATGTATATGTATATCTAAATCACTTTCAGGCTTCCCTGGTGGCGCAGTGGTTGAGAGTCCGCCTGCCGATGAAGGGGACACGGGTTCGTGCCCCGGTCCGGGAAGATCCCACGTGCCGCGGAGCGGCTGGGCCCGTGAGCCATGGCCGCTGAGCCTGCGCGTCCGGAGCCTGTGCTCCGCGACGGGAGAGTCCACAACGGTGAGAGGCCCGCGTACCACACACACACAAAATAAATAAATAAATCAATCATCTGAAACTAACACAACATTATAAATCAACTATACTCCAATATAAAATTTGTAAAAATTTTAAATGTAGACTCTGATGCAGTAGCTCTGGGTGGCGCCTGAGATTCTGCATCTTGAATATACTCTGTGTGATGCCACGGCTGTGTGTCCACAGACTGCGCTTTGAGTAGCAGGCCTTGGTTCCTCTAATGAAAGTGAAAAAAAAATGCACAGTAATGAGGGTTAGAATAAGGGAGACTGCTCTTGCCAGCTTCATTTTATTTTATTTTTAAAGTAATAAATACCACCTTGGCAGCCCTCACGAGAAACTAGAAAACTGGCTCACTTGTGATGAACAAAGGGTAATTTAAAAATTTTTTCTTAATCTTTTCTTAGTATTACATTAAAGGAGCCTATGGAGACCACTGATCTCTACTTGAGGTTGGATACTTGGGCTTATCTTTCATCTCAACGGCTCTTTACCACCTGGCATCACATCAATCCTCTGTAGGGGGCTGATGGCCATCTTTCCTCCTCTGCTCAAGACCAACAAAGCCAAACGCAGAAACCTCCTGTTAGTGGACAAAGAGATATTTTTTTGTGCATTTCATCACCTTGCTTCTTTGTGAGGCGCTGCACCACATTTTGATTTGAGGAGCCCATGACCAAGTGACAAATGAGGACACAGAGATCGGGTTATATAAGAGACGAGTTATGAGCGTAATAAGCATGTGTTAATAGCATTTACATATTTAATGATCATTTTATTCTATGGCAATTTTGCTTTAAATATTCAGAAATTATGTTCTCTTTACTCATGTAAAAGCTTTTTGTCAAATGCATTATTATTATTCTGGGAAAAGAAACTATGATGCCATTATGTGACACGCGATGGTGTTTAAGCTCTAATTTCAACGTCAGTCACCTGGAAGTCCTCACCTCAGCCAGCCTTACGGGGGCACCTTTTACTGTAATAGTGAAATGAGGTGGCTGGAGCTCCACCCGCACAGGAGGAAGGAACTTCTTTCCTGATCCCTCATCTCCCACCTCCCATGAGCCAAGGGATTTCAAGGGCTTTTGTTTCTTCTCCTCTCTTTTTGCTTCCCTGTTTTATTTCAGTTTCATTCTCAATTTCCCCTGTAGCTCCCATTCTGTGACTATTCATTTCATTTCCCTTTCACCCCACTGTATTTCAACCCAAAATACAGAACACTAACCCTTCTGGTTTGCTGTGCTTTTCCTTCACAACACCATTTGTGAAAGCCACTTGCGGTTAGAGAGACTTTTGCTGACAGATTTGGCGGTGGGATATGAGTGAGTGTGGGGCTGTAGGTGACAGCAAAGCCCCTGCAGCAGATAACGGTGAAGAGAGCATCGGACAGCCCGATTCTAGAGTGAGTTTCTGCCTGGCAGGTTTCTCTCCCCAAGCCCCACAGCCACTCACGCTGCTTCAACCTCCCCTATCACATCTCCTTTCATCTCCATTCTCCAGCGAGAGCATCTCATCCATCACAGTGACTTCTGAAACTCACAGCATCTCCCACTTCAGAAGGCAGAGCAAAGTGGGTCCCTCTAGTTTGCCCTGACAATCGAGGCCATGAACAGCTTGTCGAGGTATCTTGATACAAGAAAAAAAATTTCCTCATCCCACTAGGAAGGAAGTTTGCCACCAGATGATGTACCACCAATCGCTGTTTGGTTTTTCCTTTTTCTGCTACATACTTCTCTCAGCAAAATCTCTGCAGCCCCTGCAAGGGCATCTAGTATTGCTCAAATTTTCATCCTGATGTGATATGTGGGAATGGAGGAAAGAAAGGATCATATCATTTATTGGGGGAACTTGAATAATTGTTCACATTGATCCCCAAGAGAAAATGGTCTACACACATCAAGCAATGTCTATGCACCACCCATATTCTGTAGACCATGAGCAGTGCATTTAAGCATAACTAGGAAGTGAATTTCTCATGCTCCCCGAGCAAGATCTCCTCTATCGCAGCTCTTATCCTCTTTCTTTCTTAGGAGTCCTAGTTTCAGACTGAATGGGAGTTTCCAGCAGGTTTTCTGGGAGGGAAGGCTGGGTGTTCAGCCTCCACTTGGAGGTGGGGTGCGGAGCCAAGATCACTCCTCACACAGAGAGAGGCCAGCTCCCTCTCTACAGGAAGCTCTCCTTGACTCCCCTTGAGAGTAGGACAATTCTCTTGGTACTTTGGTGCTCTGCCAGGCCAGCATTCTTCATCAGAGCTCTGCATGCTCTCTTTACACCTGGAGCCCTGACCCACCAGCTCTGGAGCCACACTGAGTGTCCAAGCTTTGGGTAGCCCTGTCCACGTGCTCCCATACGTTTTTCTACTGCATGCAGACTTGGGTTCCTAAGTAGGAGAGGAGGGAGGCCCCAGTGAGTTACAGCTACCCTGCTCATTGGCCTCGTAGGTCTGGCAGAGAGTGGACGGTGCCCTGACTGGAGGTCAAGATTGCCATAGCGCCCCTTCCCTCCGTGTCTGGAACACAATCTCCTGTCGCTGGATCTTACCCACCGTGACTTCTACTTCCTATGGCTGCTTTGGACTTTTAGTGCTGACTCTGCACTCTGGATTTTTCCTAAAAGCAGCCGATACTGCCTCCCAAACGCACTCATCCTCGTTTAACTTCACTGGTAGGAATACTTCAGGAATTCCTGTAAATCTCTTGTGCCACTCTAGTTCATTTTATTCCAAAATGTTTCACGTAAAATAGTTTCAGCAATCTTTAGTTCCACTTCTGTATCTGACAGTCCTGTTGTATTTCCCTCTGCAATGATCTCTCTGATATGAATATACAACAGTGGATTTTTTTCTCCTTACTTTTGGTCATATAGTCAAAGTTTGCACGTACACAACCTATTAATCAAAATTAATGCAAAAATGATGAACTTAATACTCAAGTTTTGATTTTATTTAAACTTGATTTGATTTGATTTTTTTAATGGAAGTATGGTTGATTTACAATGTTTTGCCAATCTCTGCTGTACAGCAAAGTGACTCAGTTATACACATACATTCTTTTTTTATATTTTTTTCCATAATGGTTTATCACAGGGTATAGAGTATAGTTCCCTGTGCTATACATTAGGACCTTGTTGTTTATCCATTCTAAATGTAGTAGTTTGCATCTACTCTTTTTATCTCTTTTTGCCAATCTCTGCTGTACAGCAAAGTGACTCAGTTATAAACATATAGACATTCTTTTTCAGGTTTTAAATAAAGGAAGAATCAGTATTATCGATTTTTCCTTTTGTCTCAAGTTCTGGTATGGTTAAAGTGTTGATTTTTTTTATCATAGATTTTTTGGTTTTCATTTCAGTTTTTTAAAAAATATTGCATTAAAATAGTATTTATCTTGATTTCTGATTTTTATTTTTATTTTTTATTTTTTGGTCCCTGAGGTGAGTACCACATTCACCTTGCCCTAATTCAAGCTCTGATCTATCTTCCTTTTGGGTAGTAATTGGAGGGCCAGCTCAGCCCAGACCCTGGCCTGTTGAACTGCAGAATATTTCGCAGGAGCGGCCGTTCCTTAACGTTGAGAGCAACAGTGAGGTATGGGATTGAAGCAAAACAGAAATCTCAGTAATCTTGGTAGGCACCAGAGGACCTGTCATTCTTCCTTGTGTCCCACAAGCTGACCTTTTGTGTTCTTTTTCCCCTCATCTCGTGGATGCTCTGGTAGCCATCTTTCCATCACCAAAATGGCAGATGAAGAAATCTAGCTCACTAGGAGGAATTAGACAATCAGTGCTTAAGCAAGCATAACAAGCATTTCTTTTTTCTCTCGATGGCATTTAGCAAAAGTCTGTGCCCACCCACTAATGACAGGCACTAGTAATACAGAAATAAGTAAAACTTGCACGTGGCCTTGAGGAGTTGAGGCGCTCTCTCTGGTCACCGAACAGACCTTGCAGAGGTCTCACCCCAGACCCAGTGAAACTGAAACTCCGGGAACAGTACTGTGGGCATCTGTATTGTGTCAAGGTTCCCAGTTGATTCTGAGGCACAAATGAGGACGGAAAATCGCTCTTCTAGCTGAAGAGCAGACACAAAGAATTGTCCAAGAGGACAGTGCGCTCTAACAAAAGGCAACGTGGAAAGGGAACAAAGTAGAAGCAGGATTAGTTGTGCCTGGAGGGGTTGGGAAGGTTTTCACAGAAGATGCGACACTTAAGAGAGACCTCAAAAGATGAAAATAAATTGCTAGGCTACCACAGTACACTATGAACATTGCAGCCGTGTTTTCTTCGTTCTGTCAAAGCAGAGACAATGCAAGTCAGAACCAGAAATTACCCACAGCTTTCTCGACAGGACCCGGGTCATAAAGGACACCTCTGCGTGTACATTGTGGAGGGGGGTGGGGAATGTCATCGGTGGCCCGAGGTGTCTTGAAAAAGCTGCATGTTTATTTCCCTTCTGCGAGATTCATTCTATATTAGCATGTCAAAGGCTCTAAGGAGCCCTATGGTGACGGTTTCGAGAGCAAATAGATTTAACATGCATTTGGTCCAAAACCTTTTTTATTTTGCTTTGTGTTGTTTTCATGGAATGCCTTAACGTCCTGGACCTAACTAGTGTTCCATGAAACACACCTAGGAAGCACCGTTAGGGGTCAGAGATTCTCAGTTGCTTCTCTATAGAGCAGCTGCTCCAGAATTAGACTACACGGTAAGCACACAGCACAAATAAAAAACAAAGAAAGGTCAACCAAACATTCAACAACAACTGCTGATAAATAGTTTTGTTTTGGCTTTTTTTTTTTTTCTCATCTTGGTCCATATTAATACATTTTAAAATTTGCAGTTATAATATAGGTGATATTTTGTATTCTTGTTTTCTTACTAAAATTTAACTGTAAATCCTGTTTCTTACTGTTACATGGGTTTAATAATTATTACTGTCAATGATCCATCAGGGAAGTAGCACAGTTTCCATACCATTTCTCTTGTATGATACTAAAGTTGAGCCCAATGGTCCTGCAATTATAAATAATTTTCTATAAAGAACAGGTAACATTATATTTTCTTGCCTAGAATTATTTCCTTAAATTCCAGAAGTGGGATAACACAGTTCTGGGATCTGGAGATTATTATCCTGATGGAAATATTTAATCTTGATGGAATTAATAAGTTTGTATCTCTGGGGTAAAGTTAAAGAATGGATGAGAAAAAGTTGTCAAGACACCTCCTATTCGATTTATCTGCGAAAATCAGATTTCCCAGTGGACAGGGTCATGATACATGACTCAGAGAGAATGAGGCTTTTCCAACACTTCTTCTTTTACCATCGCATCTAAGAGGACAGAAAGGTGCATGTTTATTTTTATTTATTTTTTTTGCGGTGTGCGGGCCTCCCTCTGCCGCGGCCTCTCCCGTCGCGGAGCACGGGCTCCGGACGCGCAGGCCCAGCGGCCACGGCTCACGGGCCCAGCCGCTCCACGGCACGTGGGATCTTCCCGGACCGGGGCGCGAACCCGCGTCCCCTGCATCGGCAGGCGGACGCGCAACCGCTGCGCCACCAGGGGAGCCCCCAGAAAGGTGCATATTTAAAACTCCATAAATCTCAGCCAAACTGTCAGTCTCTGTCCTTGATCTCTCCTGGTCTCCTTGACCCAAGGAACCCTTTGCTTTCGGCAGGGAGGCACTTACATGCTGCTACCCACTCCCCAGCTCTGGAACTGGAGATAAAAGCGAATTAGGAATATATCTTCTAATATATCTTTTCTATTAGGGAACAGCCTGTGCTAAAAAAAGCTTTAGCATTGTCTGCTCTGTTACTATGGAATTTCAGATCTTAATACCCAAAAGGAAAACACAAAGCAGAAAAAAAATTTCCCTTGTGAAAATTAATCTCAACAGCATATAGGTACAGAGATATGGGTACAATTAGACTTTGACCTTGAGTTGCCAGAAAGTTTCTGATAGCAAGGATAATTCTGAATGGCCTTTCTGGTCCTCTGGAGTTGGTGAAAGTGAGGCATCCTGGCTTATAATTCTGGAACTGGGCAGAAGAATCATGGTGGTACACTTTCCCGCTCTGGCACGCTGATTTTCTACAGTCTGCATCTAGATTTTGAAGGTGCTACTATAAGGCTTTGCTCATTGATTTGGCTCCAATGATTGTGTACTCCTCCTATTTAAGGATTCAGTGACAACTCAGTTCTTTCCTGAAACTTCTGGTTGAATCAGAATCTTAGAGGTAGGATGAAACCTTAAACATGGGCCACTAGAGCCACAAGAATGCCTCAACCCACGTGGCCACAGAGCGGGGACTGAAGAAGAAGAGTGTCATCTTTATTTGAACAGTTTTAAGACACATGTGTAGTCTTGTGGGTTTTGTCTGCTTGGTTAGTTTGTTTATCCTCCTGAAGACTCTTGATTGAAATGATGCTACTGAAAAGAAAAATGCAGAGACTAAGGTAGAAGAGTGAGGAGTAAACTCTAAAATGAGGTATTTTGAGGAGAATAAAAACATAACTTAATAAAGATTTTTGAAAACTTACTCTTGACAAAACGCCAAATAGAACAACAAAACAAAGTTGGAAAAATGGAAGAAAAAAAAATATAAGCAAATTAGATAATCAAGCTAGGACATAACCACAACCAGATGAAAATGCCTTTTAGAAAGGGAGGATAGAGAAAATGGAGAAGTTATCAATGAAATGTGATAAATTTCCAAGCAATGAAGAAAATGAGTATCCAGCATAATTAAAACAAGAACACCAGCGTATATCTTTGTCAAATTTCAAAACACCACCGTGTAATTCAACACCCCTAAATGCTCCAGGGACAAAAAGCAAAGGGTGAGGAGTCAGAACAGCTTTAGACTCTCAACACTACCATTACAAGCCAGCAGATAGCGGCACGTCCCCTTGAAAATCCTAACAGAAAACGATTTTCAATCCAGAATTCTGTACCCACTAGGTGATCAATAAAGAGTGAGTAGGGAACATAATAGAAAACTCAGACAGGCAAAGTTTCTCATTTCCCTCCCATACTCCCTTTTTTGGAGAAATGCTGGAAGATGTTCTCAGCAAAAGTGATAGGCAACCGGCTGGATGATCAGTAAGAAAACAAGACAGCTGCTGCCCTCCCTGGACGGTAAGATTTTCCAGTGACTTGGGTTTCCAAGGCAGGGTCAGCCCATGCTCTCTGAGCAAGATTTGTGAATTGTGCTTAGAATGTTGCACAAGCACTGGCAGGTCAAGAAAGACGCCATGTCAGCTTCTGTTGGAGGTGCCCAGGTGAGATAGCAAGGCTCCCCCTGAACTGCAGACCAGGGAAGAGGATGTCAACAAAAAATGGCTTTGCACGCATACTGGGTGAGGCCCAACCTGGGTGGGCCTTCCCTTTGAGTCAGCTCATAAAGTGTGGAGAGGGCAGAAGCAGCAGCTTCTGGAGGGGTGGGGAAGATTTCCCTTCTGGATCGTGTTCTCTGCTCTAAAACCTAAGAACTCAAGGTCCAAGCTTCACTGGGCCTGGACCGTGAAAGGAGAGGGGACCCCTAATCAATTGCATGTGCCTTTGTTATCCCTCCTTTCCTGATTTTTCCTTCTCACTTGCCGAACACCTGTGAATTTTGGATGTCCAAGTTTGACTAATCACCACTCCTGCTCACACCTGCCCTACACACCTCTCAGCACACACCCCTTCCCTCATGCCCATCATGAGTTCTGTACCATAGATCAAAATGACCTCTCACTTCTTTTCCTTCTCACCTCTCCTCCCCCTCAGGGAAAAACAATCCACGTTCTTGTTCATGAACTATCAATCATCAGAAAGAAAGCAATTCAATTAAATTCAGTCCCACTAAGCTGCGAATATTTGAATTTTCCCACCCTCCTCCAATAATACCATATTGAAGAGGAGGATTGTTTATCTCAATGCAGGTCCAGTTAGCTGAACCTCAAGCAGAAGGGTGAGTCTGCCTGGGATAGAATCACCTTCCCGCTGACTTGCCAGAGAAGTAGGGAAGCCTGTTTGCTTCTGCCCTATGGGGCTCCTGGAAATGAGAGTCATAGAACTTGAGAACCTTTGAAGTTTTGCTATTCATCTTCCTTATTTTGCAGCTGAGAATAATGAAGTCCAAGAGGAAAATCCAACCACAGATAACTGGTGGCAGAACCAAAGGAAAAATCTGTTTCTCTGACTCCTTCCAGCGGTCTTTTTGCTTTGAATGCCATCTCCACTTCAAGGACTCAAAGCTTCTTCTTATTCCATTTTGTAATCACTTGCCTGTTCCCCATAACCCTAGAGAAATTTCCCACAGATCCCTCTATTTAGAAAGATATTTACATATTATGTAATTATCCTTCTAGAAAATGATTTCAAACTACATCTTGAATAGTTAAAAAAAAAAGGTCATATACAACTCTTTGTGTTTTTGTTTGTTTGTTAGAGAATAGTGGCTACCAACAATGACTCAGATAGATAAGGAATAGCTACTCACCTCACTACCAGATTTTAAAGAAGTGCGTCATAAATGCTAATCCACATGCAGGATATCCATTAAATCAACATTAGCAAGGAGGCAAAAATGATTTGCACAAAATATTCAGTAAGCTCAATGAAGTGTTGACTTTCAGTCTTTTTAAGCCTTCTGGCCTTACTTTGCATGAAAGTTTCTCTTGAGCCAAACACACAGCATTGCAGAGATAGTATTCCGGGCACTGTGGTCAGACATTCCGAAACCCTCCTAATTAATGGCTAGGCCAAGAGACATTTAGGGACCTCAGGTGCTTTGCCTACACAAGCAGGCTACAGACGTTGCTAGGTTTTATACCCTGGCCTTGTGAGAGGTAGGGAGAGTAGGTGGGGAGGGGTGTCTCTAAAATATTTCTAATATATCGTAGAAACTTCGATTTTACCAATGAGATGCCATTTCTAACAGTCCTCACACCAGCCAACAAATCAATACTTTTCACCAATAAGCACCCATTTCTGACATTCAGCATGCAAATGAACACAGGGTAGCTTGCTTGAGGTTTTGGCTGCTAGAAATACATGTAGTAGCTGCTTCCGAAATGTGTCATTTTCCAAACAAAGCCAGCTGACCTCCTGCAGACTGCGTACTCTATGGTAAAGCAATCACTTGCCCCTGGAGTTAAAGCTATGGTTACTAGTTGACCTCGAGCCATGGTTTCTTTTCCCAAGATCAGAGCATGGGCTTCCTTTTAGAACAGAGCCCTAGAGAAACCATCTCCAACCTCCTAGATATTCTACCCACTTGGGAATGTGCTCCTAGGAACTACCATAGGTTCTTCAGGGGTGGGATGTTAGAATTTCTGACTTTTTATCAAACTGCTAATTAAGTTCTTTTCATCATGATCCATGTTGATAGCTCTTTGCTCATAATATAGAATCATAAGCAGGAAACGGATCCAAAGCAGAATGTAATGGCCACAGTGGAACATATGGTCTAAAAGGAATTTTCTATATTGTTAGATCCAAGTGGACCTTAACCTACTATCACATGCAGAGTAAATTGTAGCTCAATACCCTTGGACTTCAACCAGCCATGCTGAAGTAAGTACCTCCACCACAGGCTAACTGATGTAGAATTACACAACCAAGAATGTATTCCTTCAACTTAAACTCTTGTTGAGACTTGAATGCAAATACCCGCAAAGGGAAGCATTTGAAATTAGGGAATAGACCAATGGGGGAGATGGACTTTGTGGAGGATGGGGAGTTGGACAAAGGCCATTCTCTATGCCTCTCAAATCAAACTCTGTATTTGCCTATTTGCTCTACCTGCTTGTAGGATTTGCACTGATAAGGAAACAGAACCAAATCCCCTTACTCTGACACATCCAAATAACCTCGTGAGAAGGGATCAAAAAGAGTTCAGGTGGGTTTGTACTCCGTAGGTATAATATTTGCCTTGTCCGATTTGTCATCGTGTGCAAACAGTGGCTATTACTTTTATGGTCAGTGGAAGGGCAGAAGCCAAAGCTCTGGCAGAGAGTAAATAACATATTCCTCAGTGACGGAAGAAGACATTAAAAGCTCATAAGCAAGGAGTGCCTGTACGTGGAGCCCATCCTTGTGATTTACAGCATTAGTGCTTGCTGGGCACAGCCCTTCCCTGTAATTGGAAGCTGGTCCTCCTTAAAATAGGAAAATTGTGGTAGTTTTGCAGGCTTTATTGGGATCTATTGTGTGTGAAAGTACACATTTGAGAGCAAGAGGCACGGGAAAATGGTACTTCCAGTACACCACGTCCAAGAGTGTGTTTATCTGCATTTGGCCCAAGACCTCTGCCTTAGAGGCAGCCCCTTGCAGGGCCCGGGGGACTTCAGACTCTGCTCCCTGCATGGTCCACAGCTACTACATAATAGACCGACCCCAGGAGCTCTAACTGGGTTTGTCTAACAGTTGCAGGAAGGGGGACCCCTTCCAGGGCCCAGGAGTGGGCTCTTGTCTAACACTCGGAAATGAACTGTCGGAGGAGGTACACGTGCTGACGGAGCAAGAGACTTTATGGGGAAGGGGCGCCTGGGGGCGGAGAGCAGCAGGGTCAGGGAACCCAGGAGAACTGCTCTGCCACGTGGCTCGCGGTCTCGGGTTTTATGGTCATGGGGTTAGTTTGCGGGTTGTCTCTGGCCAAACATTCGGACTCAGGGTCCTTACTGGTGGTGCGCACATGGCTCAGCCAAGATGGATCCCAGCGAGAAGGATTCTGGGAGGTTGGTAGGACTTATGGACTGGTGTCTCCTTTCTCCTTTTGATCTTCCCGGCTGGTGGGTGATAGCTTGTTAGTTCCGCGTTCCTTACCAGGACCTCCTGTTACAAGATAACTTATGCAAGTGCTTACTATTGGGTCTGGCCAGGGCATGTGGTTTCAGTCAGTGGTTCTCCTAACCTAACCACTAAGTTCAGGTGTGGGATGGGTCCCTCCTCGCCATCCTGCAGGGATCCAAGGAACTATGGATGAACACCAAGTATATATGAGAAATATTTTGGTTATCTGAATGACCAAATATATATATTTCTTCTAAATTGCAATATTGCAATCCGTTTCTCCTGGCAAACTTGAGTGACTACCTCTTCTTTATCAGTTAAAACTTTAACCTCACTCCATTCTTTTGCTTCTAGATAAAAGTTATTAAGATTCCCAGTCATTGAATTACCCCAGTTTTCTGACAGTGACTTATCCAGAGAGAATCCTTATTTCCTTGAATCTCCCCAAATCACTTCACAGAAGCCCAATCCTGTAACGGAGTCTTCCTAACACCCTCTTACTGAGATAGCCCATGGTTCCCCATGGTGTGCAGTCCCCCTTTGCTAATCCAAGCATCCATAAACAACTTAGAATGCAGATGCATTCCAGATGAAGAGCCTTGAATTAAGAGTTTCAACAGCCACTAAAACTAAACCTCAAGTCATTCTGAATAAAAAAAATACGTATGTATATCCATATGTGAGAACAAAACATCTAGTTCCCACTTCCTTTGAGGGTTGGGATGGCTCAGTGTTTAGCAATACAATTACAGAGACTCCACTTCCCAGAAGGGACGGAAGAAGTGTTTCAGATTTATCTTTTGCCCTTAGAAATGTCACCACCACCACCCTACAGCCATTTTGCTAAGAAAGGCAAATGAGTCTTAAGTGATTCGTTGGAAAAACCAAAGGAAAGCGATTGTATTTGTTTTCCACCCTGGTATGGTGACTGATTTCCCTATGGATTTTTCAAGTATCTATATCTAGATTTATCATTTGTACCTAATATTTTTAAAAGCATTTGACCAAGTCATTTGCAGGTATAAACCCAAAATGCAATGCAATGTAATAAGTATCATGAGAACAGTGAACTCAGACAACTAAGGGGCACAAAGGGATGGAATCTTTGTTGATACCAAGAGGTTAAGGAAGACTTCTCAGATAAGGTGATGTTTTTGCAGAGTTGAGTAGTTATTAGACAGTCATGTGGCCTGCAAGGTATTCCCTGTAGAGGAAGCCACATTGGTAAAGGAAAAGAGGTCAAGCTCCTTGGGATAAACTTACATAGATCAGTTTGGCTCCCTTGAGAAAACTTCCCAAAGCCCTCAGGCTGAGTTGGTCTGTTCTCACTTTTAGGAAACACATGATATATTTACATACCAGTGTATTTATATACAATGTACTGGGATTATTTTCTATGTATTTCTTTCTTGCACTGGAGGGAATGTTCTGGAACATTCCTGAGAGCAGTACAGTATATGAGACCGAGAATAGGGCTTTAGTGTCAGCTAGAACTAGAACTGCCATTTATTCATCATGCAACTTAGGCAAGCAGGACAAAGCAGGTGCTCAGAAATATTTTTGAATGAGCACATAAAGTCATTTCACCCCTTTGAGCTTCAGTTTCCTCATGCATAAAATAAAGATAATACCTACATGGAAGCAAGGAGAACATTAAGGGGCTAATGGAATAATCCAGAGAAGTAATGATGGTGGATTGCATTCAGAGAAGCAGATTGATTCAGGACGTCTTCTGGAGGAAGAGTCCTCAGAACCTTCTAATGGATTGGATATAAGACATAAGGGAAAGAGAAAACAAAAAGGACTCCATCCCCTTTTTGACCTTCAGTTCAAAGTGTCACTTACTGATATGGGAAAGACTAGAAGGTATGTTGCAAGACTTTTCATCCTATAAGTGACATTTAAACGGGATACAAGGAACTACTGAGGGAGAGTATAGTTTGGGAGGAGAAAGGGTCCCGGGCCATATCCCTGGGAACATTCCAACATTTAAGAGCCAAGCAGAAAAGCGAGAGTTAACAAGAGACTGGGAGTGATGGGTATGAGTGAGCAGCCCCAATGAAGTAAAGGCAAAATCAAGAGAAAGTGATATCACAGAAGCCAAGGAGAAAAAGTGTTTGAAGAAGGAAAGAACGTCCATCTTCCCCAAATACTACCTAGAAATCAAGTAAGGCAACAAGAGAAAAGGAATGTGACAAAGTGAGGGTCACTAGGAACTTTGACGAGCAGTGTTAGCTGATGTCAAGGTGCAGTGAAGATAGGAACTCAGGACAACTCTTCAAGGATGTTTGCTTGGGGAGGGTAAGGAAGAGTAAGGAATTGGTAGCTATAGGGAAATTGTCGAGAGAGATCTTTGTGGTTCTGTTGTGTATCGTATTAAAGGCTGGAGCCACTTGTTTCACGTTGGTATGATCTGGTACAAAGCAGACCCTAATGATGCAGGAGAGAGAAGGGACACTTATATGAGTGAAGTTCTTCTTGAGAAAGAAAAAGAGGATGGTTGATATGTGATTGATAGAAGCAGGGATAGATTATTCATCCAGCTGAAGGGAAGGTAAAGAATTTAGATTGATATCCTGTAGGTTGGTGAATTTAGTGGAGGAAAGGGGAAGGAGTTCCTATCTCGTTGTACCTAATTTCTCGTAGAACTTTAGGGCGAGGTCATCTGCTGACAGTGAAGGGGGCATAGAGGAAGCAAGGTGTTTGAGCAGAGAGGGCAATGTGTTGAAAAGTCACTTTAGGGAAGGGGAAAGCGAACGCTAAGGATCTATAATGAGATTAGCAAGCAGCATTGTATGCCCGTTGGAAATGTATGCATTAAAGTGAGACAAACACATGAAATTGTGTGCTTTGCTAAGCCAATATTTGGCTACTCAGCTGCAGGAATGAAATAAGTGGATATTTAGTTTCTCCAGGATCGTATTGACCAGGATGGTACAGAGGAGCAAGAGAATTAAAGGTGTCTGTGCAAAAATCGGGCACATGATGGGGAAGAGGGCTAGCGCTGAAGAAATGTCTGTAAATGGATGAATGACTTAGGACAGAAAAATCTTCAAAAGTGGAAACATGCATCATTATTGGGTGACTTATCAACTCTACATAAGTTTGCCTTTTCTACTGTGATTGCTATTGAATGTGGGTAGTTTACACCCTGTTGCCTGAAGCTTGGAGTTCTCAAGTGCCCCTTCTCTGCACATGCTTGTGAAAGACGCACACGTCATCTGGATGGGTTGAAGAAACCAAGGAGACGGAAATGATTCTTGCAAAAACCTTGAATGACATTTTCAGGGATGCAATCTTAGCTTCTTCTTAAATGGCTTTATAAATTATAGGTCTGCAGGGTCAGGAAGGCCATCACGAAAAGGTCTCAGAGGCAAGAGTGTGAGAGTGGGGAAGGAGCGACCTACGAGGACAAAATGTAGGGAAGGATCAGAATGGACCACCTCCCCCACTTTGTTTCTTCTTGCTGCCTGAGCCACCAAAGGCAAGTTCATCGGCTGCTCTTCCCAAGTTTTCTCTCTCCTTTCCTTGGCCCCACGGCCCAGGCACAGTGGTTTAATGACAGCTCTCTTCTATCTTTTAAGTTTTTCTTTTGCACGTGGACCATTTTTAAAGTATTTATTGAATCTGTTACAATATTGCTTCTGTTTTTTGCTTTTGGTTTTTTGGCCATGAGGCGTGTGGGATCTTAGCTCCGCGACCAGGGATCGAACCCACACCCCCTGCACTGGTAGGTGAAGTCTTAACCGCTGGACCACCAGGGAAGTCCCCAGCAATCTCTCTTTTTGATAACACCTTCTTACGTGAAATGAGTGAGACGCCAGCTTCCTGTCAATTCTAAAAATCATCACGAACTTTCCTTACTCTCAACTACTAATTTTGTTTTCCTTCCCCAACAGATGTTTGTTTGTTTGTTTGTTATTTTTGCCTTCATTAGAGGGGCCCCAAGGGCTCCTGAGAAAGGGATACATTTTATTTTATTTTTTATAAACTTATTTAATTTTTGGCTGCGTCGGGTCTTCGTTGTGGTGCGTGGGCTTCTCATTGTGGTGGCTTCTCTTCTTGCAGAGCGTGGGTTCTAGGCACACGGGCTTCAGTAGCTGTGGCTCATGGGCGCAGTAGTTGTGGCTGGCCAGCTCTAGAGAGCGCAGGCTCAGTAGTTGTGGCGCACGGGCTTAGTTGCTCCACCGCATGTGGGATCTTCCCGGACCAGGGCTCGAACCCGTGTCCCCTGCATCGGCAGGCGGATTCTTGACCCCTGCGCCACCAGGGAAGTCCCTGTTTGTTTGTTTGTAAATGCCCTTCTGCAGACAGGACCCTTGCAAATAAATAATAGCAAACACATAGGCATCGGTGTCTCTGTTTAGAAGTATCATGAGTGAAAGGAGGGTGCCGGTTGCCTGGGCCCCCGTTTCCTTCCCCTTAGCCTGACTGCTAAACTGGCAAAAGCGCAGGTAACAGCTTCCACTCAGAGCCTTCGAGCACAGTGGCTGCGTGATGACACCTGTGGTTAGAGGGCCCGAAGCTGCTGCACAGATACGTCTGCTGTTCCTGAGGAAACGGTATGTGAATTGGGTTTTGTTTTGTTTTTTGCGGTACGCGGGCCTCTCACTGCCGTGGCCTCTCCCGTTGCGGAGCACAGGCTCCGGACGCGCAGGCTCAGCGGCCACGGCTCACGGGCCCAGCCGCTCCGCGGCACGTGGGATCCTCCCGGACCGGGGCACGAACCCGCGTCCCCTGCATCGGCAGGTGGACTCTCAACCACTGCGCCACCAGGGAAGCCCAGAAACATTTTTAAGATTATCAGACCAGTGGGGTTTTTTGCTTGTTTGAGGTACGCAGGCCTCTCACGGTTGCAGCCTCTCCCGTGGCGGAGCACAGGCTCCGGACGCGCAGGCGCAGCGGCCACGGCTCACGGGCCCAGCCGCTCCGCGGCACGTGGGATCCTCCCGGACCGGGGCACGAACCCGCGCCCCCTGCAGCGGCAGGTGGACTCTCAACCACTGCGCCACCAGGGAAGCCCAGAAACATTTTTAAGATTATCAGACCAGTGGGGTTTTTTGCTTGTTTGAGGTACGCAGGCCTCTCACGGTTGCAGCCTCTCCCGTGGCGGAGCACAGGCTCCGGACGCGCAGGCGCAGCGGCCACGGCTCACGGGCCCAGCCGCTCCGCGGCATGTGGGATCCTCCCGGACCGGGACACGAACCCGTGTCCCCTGCATCGGCAGGCGGACCCTCAACCACTGCGCCACCAGGGAAGCCCTGAATTGGGTTTTTTGAGTCCAAGAAAGAGAAGACTAAAAGGTGCTTGAATTTACAGTCTTCCAGCGTCTGAAAGTGTTTTTCCCCCCGCCCCTGAGCAGGAGGATGGATTTGAATGCCTACAGCAAAACATGAAGTAGTAAACTTAGAGCAGGAAATCTTTCCAGGGGGCATGAGAAAGCATCTCCTAACTCTTTTTCCTTGTGGAAACACCCAGATGTGCTCCTGAACAGATCAGCCATGTCTCTGTCCCTGGGTCTATCGTATATAGGTGTTCAGTGGACCTTGCTCTTCACCGTTCTGCGTGCAGGGAGCACGGTCACATCAGCACCTCAGCCTCAGCACTTCCTTCCCAGGGCACTTGATATGTGGGGCAGCAGCAAGTCACACAATGTGCTTGTCTGTTCCTCCTGGAACTCACACCCACCTCTGTCCACCCAGCATGACCTAGTTGTCCCCTCCAAGGAGAGGGAGAGGGCTGGGACCCACATGCATTACCTCCTGCTACATACAAGGCCCTACAGATGAGAAAACTGAGATTCAGAGCCGGGAAGTAATTTGCTCAAGGCCTCTAGCCAGCCTGGCTCCAACACTCTGCAGCGCATTTCTGAAGCCTTTAAAATTCGCAGCCTATCCTTTTTCAGAGGCTCTTTCTGCCTGGCCTATTTGTTCCAGCTTGATGGCAGCTGTAACACTGCTGTTTTGTGAGGGGCGAATCCAAGCCCTTGTGTGGATACTCTTCTTTTCGGTTGAGCGGTTTATCGCTCTGATAATAAGAGGTAGACTATTATTCGGAAAATTCAAAGTCTTTTCATTCTTGCATCAGATAAAGACACTGCATTATCATTTTTAGCGGATGCCTCAGAGGGAATTCCAAGCTGAGATGAGCAGGCCCATCTTCCAAGTCCTTCCTTCACTGTTGGCTGAGTTTGTGGAAGTCACCTGCAATTGCTGGCACTGGTTGGTTTTTAGGGGTTACAAGGTGATCAACTATCCCATTTTTTTTTCCCCCTTGGGACTCTCCCAGTTTTAACACTGAAAAGTCCTGCATTCCAGAAAAAAACATCAGTCCTGAGCAAACCAAAATGTTAGTAACCGTAGTTAAAACCTCAGCTGGAAGCAGTGATAGAAAGACAAAAAGGGCTGGTAACCAGGAACTCAAGCAGAAGTTTGTTAAAAATTGGTTTACTGTCCTTAGGCATTTGAAGCCACTTTTATATTTTTCCTGGTGACAGGATGGGATCTTGAAGGCCCAGGAAAATAACCTAGAGGTCCATTAAATGGGGACTAGTTAAATAAAATTTGGAAACTCTATCTCTAGAATATAAGACAGACTTAAAAACTAAGATAACAGATGTATGTATATGACTATGTTGAATAATTTCCAAGACTGGAGGAAAAAAAGTATAAGTCATTTGCATATGTACACTGTTTGTGGGAGGTACTGTATTAATTTTCTGTCACTGTGTAACAATGTTATCACACACTTAGTGACTAGAACAATGCACATTTATCATCTCGCAGTGTTTGTGGGTCAGGAATCAGGGCTTGGCTTTGCTAGGCTCTCTCTAAAGCTACAACCCGGGTGGCAGGCAGGACTGTGTTCTCATCTGAAGGTGTGACTGGAGAAGGATCTGCTTTCAGAGTCACATGATTGTTGGCAGATTTCACATCCTTGTGGTTGTAGGAGTGAGGGCTTTATTTCTCAATGACTATTGGGGGTTGGGGGCCACTCTCAGCTCCTAGAGGCTGCCTGCAGTTTTTTTTGCCACATGGGGTTCCCTAGCATGGCTGTTTGCTTCCTCAAAGCCAGCAAGAGAGCAAGAAAGTCAAGCAAGATGAGTGCTCCAATCTGTATAACATAACACGCAATCAGGTGGAGACTGACTTTTCATTACTGTTCACAGTTTAATTTTTTTTTTTTTTTTTACCAAGTGCACAGATTACTTTTCATCTTGCTTTCCTTTCAGCATTTTAAAAATGAAGTAAAGTTGACCTGCAACACCACTGTAGTTCCAGGTACACAGCAGTGATTCGATATTTCTAAACATTGCAAAATGATCACCATGATGAGTCTAGTTACCGTCTGTCCCATACAAAGTTATCACAATATTATTGACTATATTCTCCTGCACTAAGAATGCAAGTTGATGTCCTCTTTCTGTTTAGGTTGCAAGTAGCTCATTCTCTTAAACCAGAGAGAGCAAAAGGTTGATAGGAGATGTGAGGTTTTGGATACAAACTGGGTCACTTTTAAGGTTTACCACCCAATGTCTTATGGTATCCCCAAGCTAGCGTCCCTCCTCCTGCATTTAAAAATATAATAAAAGCAATCAATTAACCAAACTAAATGCATGGAATTAGCAACTCTGTATATGTTTCTCCAAGGTAACTTTTATTTTATCTTGCAGAGCTTCACAATTTTATTTATTTTTGCTCTCATTTTTTAGAGGAAAAAAGGAGAAACGACGGTGTCATAAATTAGCAAAATTTGAGATTTTCCCAGTTAGCTAAAATTTGTATAAGTCTTTTTTGTTTGTTTTGCCTTTAAGAAAATGACAATCTTTGGAAGTTACTTAATGGAAGAAATGCCTTTTTGTGTTTGATATTTACTTCTGTAGCTGTCACTGTTTATATATTTTTTTAGAAGACACATTTACTTATTTAAACTTAAAGGAATCAGTTTCTTTAGAATGTGTGTAAGCGGTTAGGAAATTTCATTTATGTGTTGGATGTTCCTGACAAACTTTTTGGTAGCAGCCCAAAGAGAGCTGTGGTTCCATTTACAATGGGAAAGTTGGTATCACGTTGGTGAGTGAGGCCTATTGCTTTAAGTAATAATGAGCTTTCTCTTGGGCCCATAGTGTAAAAGGGATTTTTAAGCATTGCGAAACAGAAACCACATAGACATGTTATACTGCTTAAATCTGAGGTCTGACCCTGTATCCAGGGACTCACTGTATGGCTCTAAGAGTTTAGATACGGCTAAAACCTTCAAGGAACCTTGGTCACTAGGCCAGTCATTCTCATCCTCTAATACTGACCAATGATGGTTTTGTTTCGTTTGTTTGCATATTGGTTTATTTCTGGTATCATTGTGAATTCATGGATTTAAACATATTTACAGTGTGTTGTGGACTGAATGTGTTTCCCCAACACTCATATGTTGAAATCCTACCCCCTAATGTGATAGTATTAAGAGGTGGAGCCTTTGGAAGGTAATCAGGACTAGATAAGGTCATGAGGGTAGAACCCTAATGAGTGGGATTTGTGCCCTTTTACGACTCACAAAAGAGCTTGCTTCCTGTCTCTGTTCTCCACCATGTTAAGACACAAGAAGAAGTTAGCTGTCTGCAACCCTGAAGAGGCTCTCCAGACCTGCCCATGCTGGCCCCCAAATTTTGGATTTCCAGCCTCCAGAGCGGTGAGAAATTTCTGTTGTTTATAAGCTGCCCAGTCTATGGTATTTCTGTTACAGCAGCCGAGACATACTAAGGTACTGTGTTTTAATCCTTTGTATTTATTAATGGACGAATTTTCTCACCTTTGGCTGGTAGGAGCCAATTCAGACAAGCTCTTTTCGTGTGAAAAAGAGCCCCTGATCCTCTTCAGTATTTACAGACAACATTCTGGGTATAATTGTATCACGGCAAATGGGTTGGGCATTGTTTTTAACCTTTTCAGTGGACACAGTAGGAAATAATATATTTTCCTTAAATAAAATATAAATAAATAAATAAATACTATGTTCAGGACAAAAAAATACAGCATAATACAGTTATAGTTCAAATCCAAGCCCATAAAGTTTTCATTTCACCCCGTCAATTTTATATTTGTACATCCTTTCAGCTCTGCTGAAAATCTCACATAATTACTTATTTGATATTGTTCACAAAACATACAGAAAAATCTCGGAATAATCATATTAACATTTCCTCTAACAAAACAATTGCTGAAAACAGTGTAAGAATTTTTTTCCACAGTGCTTTTGCCTCCACATCTATCCCACTAGGGCCAATCATTCTATTGTTTTTTAAAGTCACTTGGAATAACTCTTCTCGGTGTGGTTTTGTCACCAAATAGATACACAGTTAAGGTGGTCCATTTTATTTTACTTTCAATTCTAAGTGATTACCTTTTAATTTATTTAAATGTTGTTGAAACACACTATTTACATGGCTCCAAAGTAAAAACTACAACGTGAGGTATGTTCAAAGCAGTCTCACTTATATCCTCCCTCTCCTCTCGTTCCCCTTAAATCAGTCTGGCCCTTGTACTCAGGATGGTCTCTTCAAAATACAAATCCTGTCACCCTGCCCCCCTCCCTTCCTGCTTGAGAACATTTGCTCACTGCTCCAGCCACTTCGCAAAGGTCAGCTGGCCTCTGCCTGAGCGAGCCTTTGCCCACCTCTCCAGCCTCATGCTCCATCCTCCCTCTTGATGCTCCAACTAAAATGGAATTCATACAGAGTCTTGAAAGTACCAACCTCAGTAGCACTTCTGGGTCTTTGCCAATCTCATTCCCTCTGTCTGAAACATTCTCATTGCCCAGAGTCTGTGTGTAGGTCTGTCTAAATCCTACTCACCCTCTGGTATCAGCCTATTCACTACCATCTCCAGGAATCCTCTACCTGAATCAGGGTCCTCTTGTGTGTGCCCATGGCACTCCATACACATAACAACCAACACACTGGTATGTATGTAATTGCTTACTAATGTGTCTGCATTCTCTGCTGAAATGTAAGCTTTGTTAAGAGAGAGACTTTGTCTTTTTGGCTCACCATGTTTTCCCCAGAGTCGAAAACCTTTCCGGACTCTAGAAAACATGGTTTCTTTGTGTGTATCCAGGTACTTTTGTGCAGTCTACACACTGCACGAATAGCAGCCCTGCCTGGCATAAAGTATTTGCTCATTAAACAGCTGTTGAATTAATATTAATTATCACTGGTTTTGACATTTACTTACTGATAGTTTTACTGCTAATCGTCTTTTTCTCTTTACATTTTCTTTTTAGTGTTTTAGAGCATCCTTTAACAATTAAATTCCCTGAAGATGGTTACACTGCCATTTTCCACACAACAAATTCAGGCTTGCTGTATAACTTCATTTGTGAAGGCACAAGGCTTAGTCCACCACACCAAGATGCCCCCAATCTATCAAAAGAGGACATGTAATTTTTATTTGAAATATGACTCCTGTTCTCAGCTCTTTGAAGAAATAAGTGGGTAGTATAGGAGAGGACACAGCTAGAACCATTACTGTTTGTTGTACAGATAGCAGGCCCTAAACTTCATCTGTTCTAAAGTGTGGGGAAATTTGCAGGCATAAAGTTTACAAGCACAACTGTGCGGTTTGAGCCCCACTGTTCCTTTTATTAAGGCACGTCCTTGTGGCTAATCTGCCTTGTGGAACTCAGAACTGCCTGGGAGTTGGGAGAAGACCCTCTTCACGTACAGCAAACCTTTAGAATAACTAAGGAAATAAGTCATTTAAGTACAAAGCCTCCTTTTTTCCCCACATTGTTGAAAGAATTGTGAAAATACCACTTTTATCATAATTAAGGCTCTTCAAAACCCCAAGATAATCATTTTGAATGCTTCCTCCCATGTCCCATCACAACATAGTCTTGCATGACAATGAAAGTCGTGCCACATTGTACAGAAAGGACAGCTATTCTGTCTTCCCTGGGTAGGGAGCATTTTACACCCTTTCTAGAAGATACTTCAAATCTGGAGATAGTGCGCTGCTGAAGTATTTTCTGGAACAGTGTTTAAAGAAGAGGAAGAAAGAGTTTAAGTGCCTTACAGGGAGAATCTGGACTGAAATCTATCTCCTCTTCAAGAATTCTTTCCGAGGCTCCTTTTATTGCTTCCTAAAGTATTTATGTGAGCAAATATCTTGACTTATCATAAAGAAAGTCTGGGATGACATAGTCAAACAAATTCATTTCTAAAAGAAGATAAACTCCCAGTGGATACTGAGATGTCCAGCTGCCATTGAACATTTAGATCTGTTAACTGTAGTAAGTAAATATTAGTGAAAGCAGTTTTCTCATTGACTTCAAGAATGGGCAAATACATGATCATGGAAATAATTCTCGGAAGAATAGATTTAAAGATTTGTGTTGAGAAAGACTAAAAGTGGCTCTTTCACATGGTGCTGAAAGCAGGAGCAAAGCTTTGAGATTCCCCAGAAAATTCATTTTTCCTTTTCTGAACTTAGAAGATTTTATTTTTAAAAAACACACAATTTTTAACTGTATAATTTGTATACAATATTAACTGTATAATTGATATACAGTAAACTGCATATTTAACGTGTACAACTTGATGAGTCTGGATATCTGTATATACCCATGAAACCATCACCACAATCAAGGTAATAGATACAACCAACTCCTCCAAAGAGTCCTCATGTACCTTTGGGAATTTTTTTGGTAAGAACACTCACCATAAAATCTGTCAACTTAACACATTGTTACATGTATTTTAGACTATGGGCACTGCGCTGTACAGCAGATCTTTAGAACTATTCATCTTGCATAATTGAAACTTTATACCAACTGAACAACTACTCCCCATTTCCCTTTCTCCCTGGCCCCTAGTAACCACCATTCTATTCTCTGCTTCTTTGAATTTGACTTACTTAGCTACTTTACAGAAGTGGAATCATACAATATGTATCCTTTTGTGACTGCATTATTTTATTCCAGGTTCATCCATGTTGTCACAATTGCCAGGATTTTGTTATTTTTAAGGCTGAGAAATATTCCATTGTGTAGATATATACCACGTTTTTTTGTACCCATTCATATATTGACGGGAATGTTGGCTATTTCCATAGCTTGGCTATTGTGAACAGTACTGCAATGACACAGAGTGCAGATATTGCTTAGAGATCCTGATTTCAATTCTTTTTGGTATATACCCCAAATGGGGATGCTGGATCATATGGTAGTTCTATTTTTAACTTTTTGAAGGTAAAGATGTCCCAGAGGAAGTGAAGCTGGCAAAAAAAAAAAGAAAAAAAAGAAACCTTCACGTTAAAGAAATACCCAGTGATATTTCATGACACTGAAGGCACATAGAACACAATGTTGAAAGGTGATCCAATCTTAGAAAGGAGTACTCAACAAGGCATGGAAAATATGTTTTCTCCATGCATGTTGTAACTTCTACAATGAGAAGAAAGTAAGCTCTGTTCAAGTTACTCTTGATACGTTTTTACAAAAAAATGAAAAGCTTTCATTGTCAATGTGTCTAGTGTTTTCATTTATAGTATACTAAATTCATACTATTTTACTCTTCATATTTTCACTATTTCCCTTTATGTTTACAAGTGACATGGAGAGCTTTTAATGTTTCAACAAAAAGTATTAAAGATCAAGAAGCAATCATAATTTTCCCCATTGACTATTGTTTTTAACTTCTTTATTGGAGTATAATTGCTTTACAATATTGTGTTAGTTTCCACTGTATAACAAAGTGAAACAGCTATACATACACATATATCCCCATATCCCCTCCCTCTTGTGTCTCCCTCCCACCCTTCCTATCCCACCCCTCTAGGTGGTCACAAAGCACCGAGCTGATCTCCCTGTGCTATGCGGCTGCTTCCCACTAGCTATCTATTTTACGTTTGGTAGTGTATATATGTCCATGCCACTCTCTCACTTTGTCACAGCTTACCCTTCCCCCTCCCCATGTCCTCAAGTCCATTCCCTACATCTGCGTCTTTATTCCTGTCCTGTCCCTAGGCTGTTCAAAACCATTTTGTTTTTTTTTTTTTAGATTCCATATATATGTGTTAGCGTACGGTATTTGTTTTTCTCTTTCTGACTTACTTCACTCTGTATGACAGACTCTAGGTCCATCCACCTCACTACAAATAACTCAATTTCATTTCCTTTTATGGCTGAGTAACTTTACGTTGTATATATGTGCCACATCTTCTTTATCCATTCATCGGTCGAAGGACACTTAGGTTCCTTCCATGTCCTGGGTACTGTAAATAGTGCTGCAATGAACATTGTGGTACATGACTCTTCTTGAATTATGTTTTCTCAGGGTATATGCCCAGTAGTGGGATTGCTAGGTCATATGGTAGTTCTATTTTTAGTTTTTTAAGGAACCTCCACACTGTTCTCCATAGTGGCTGTATCAGTTTACATTCCCACCAGCAGTGCAAGAGGGTTCCCTTTTCTCCACACCCTCTCCAGCATTTATTGTTTGTAGATTTTTTGATGATGGCCATTCTGACCAGCGTGAGGTGATACCTCATGGCAGGTTTGATTTGTATTCCTCTAATGATTAATGCTGTTGAGCATTCTTTCATGTGTTTGTTGGCAATCTGTATATCTTCTTTGGAGAAATATCTATTTAGGTCTTCTGCCCATTTTTGGATTGGGTTGTTTGTTTTTTTGATATTGAGCTGCATGAGCTGCTTGTATGTTTTGGAGATTAATCCTTTAGGTGACCATATGTGTTTGGGTTTATCTCTGGGCTTTCTATCCTGTTCCATTGATCTATATTTCTGTTTTTGTACCAGTATCATAGTGCCTTGATTACTGTAGCTTTGTAGTATAGTTAGCAGTCAGGGAGCCTGATTCCTCCAGCTCCATTTTTCTTTCTCAAGATTGCATTTGCTATTCAGGGTCTTTTGTGTGGCCATATAAATTGTGCAATTTTTTGTTCTAGTTCTGGGAAAACTGCCATTGGTAGTTTGATAGGGATTGCATTGAATCTGTAGATTGCTTTGGGTAGTACAGTCATTTTCACAATGCTGATTCTTCCAATCCAAGAACATGGTATATCTCTCCATATGTTTGTATCATCTTTAATTTCTTACATAAGTGTCATATAGTTTTCTACCTAGAGGTCTTTTGTCTCCTTAGGTAGGTTTATTCCTAGGTATTCTATTCTTTTTGTTGCAATGGAAAATGGGAGTGTTTCCTTAATTTCTCTTTCAGATTTTTCATCATTAGTGTATAGGAATGCAAGAGATTTCTGTGCATTAATTTTGTAATCTGCTACTTTACCAAATTCATGGATTAGCTTTAGTAGTTTTCTGGTAGCCTCTTTAGCATTCTCTATGTATAGTATCATGTCATCTGCAAACAGTGACTGTTTTACTTCTTCTGTTCCGATTTGGATTTCTTTTTCTCCTCTGATTGCTGTGACTAAAACTTCCAAAACTCTGCTGAATAAGAGTGGTGAGAGTGGACAACCTTGTCTTGCTCCTGATGTTAGTGGAAATGGTTTCAGTTTTTCACCATTGAGAATGATGCTGGCTGTGGGTTTGTCATATATGGCATTTATTATGCTGAGGTAAGTTCCCTCTGTGCCTACTTTCTGGAGGGTTTTTATCATAAATGGGTGTTGAATTTTGTCGAAAGCTTTTTCTGCATCTATTGAGATGATCATATGGTTTTTATCCTTCAATTTGTTAAGATGGTGTATCACATTGATTGATTTGTGTATATTGAAGAATCCTTGCATTCCTGGCATAAAGCTCACTTGATCATGGTGTATGATCCTTTTAACGCGCTGTTAGATTCTGTTTGCTAGTATTTTGTTGAGGATTTTTGCATCTATGTTCATCAGTGATATGGGCCTGTAGTTTTCTCTTCTTGTGACATCTTTCTCTGGTTTTGGTATCAGGGTGATGGTGGCCTCGTAGAATGAGTTTGGGAGTGTTCCTCCCTCTGCTGTATTTTGGAAGAGTTTGAGAAGGATAGGCATTAGCTCTGCTCTAAATGTTTGATAGGATTCACCTGTGAAGCCTTCTGGTCCTGGGCTTTTGTTTGTTGGAAGATTTTAAATCACAGTTTCAATTTCAGTGCTTCTCATTGGTCTGTTTATATTTTCTATTTCTTCCTGGTTCAGTCTTGGAAGGTTGTGCTTTTCTAAGAATTTGTCCATTTCTTCCAGGTTGTCCATTTTATTGGCATATGGTTGCTTGTAGTAATCTCTCATGATCATTTGTATTTCTGCAGTGTCAGTTGTTACTTCTCCTTTTTCATTTCTAATTCTGTTGATTTGAGTCTTCCCTTTTTCTCTTGATGAGTCTGGCTAATGGTTTATCAATTTTGTTTGTCTTCTCAAAGAACCAGCTTTTAGTTTTATTGATCTTTGCTATTGTTTCCTTCATTTCTTTTTCAGTTATTTCTGATCTGATCTTTATGATTTTTTCCTTCTGCTAACTTTGGGGGGTTTTTTGTTCTTCTTTCTCTAATTGCTTTAGGTGTAAGGTTAGATTGTTTAGTAGAGATTTTTCTTGTTTCTTCAGGTAGGATTGATTGCTATAAACTTCCCTTTTAGAACTGCTTTTGCTGCATCCCATAGGTTTTTGGGTTGTTGTGTTTCCATTGTCATCTGTTTCTAGGTAATTTCTGATTTCCTCTTTGATTTCTTCAGTGATCTCTTGGTTATTTAGTAGTGTATTGTTTAGCCTCCGTGTATTTGTATTTTTTACAGTTTCTTTTCCTGTAATTGATATCTAGTGTCATATTGTTGTGTTCGGAAATGATACTTGATACAATTTCAATTTTCTTAAATTTACCCAGGCTTGATTTGTGACCCAAGATACGATCTATCCTGGAGAATGTTCCATGAGCACTTGAGAAGAAAGTGTATTCTGTTGTTTTTGGATGGAATGTCCTATAAATATCAATTAAGTCCATCTTGTTTAGTGTGTCCTTTAAAGCTTGTGTTTCCTTATTTATTTCCATTGTGGATGATCTGTCCATTGGTGAAAGTGGGGTGTTAAAGTCCCCTACTATGATTGTGTTACTGTCGATTTCCCTTTTTATGGCTGTTAGCATTTGCCTTATGTTAGCATTTGCCTTATGTTTTGAGGTGCTCCTATGTTGGGTGCATAAATATTTACAATTGTTATATCTTCTTCTTGGATTGATCCCTTGATCATTATGTAATGTCCTTCTTTGTCTCTTGTAATAGTCTTTATTTTAAAGTCTATTTTGTCTGATATGAGAATTGCTACTCCAGCTTTCTTTCGATTTCCATTTGCATGGAATATCTTTTTCCATCCCTGCACTTTCAGTCTGTATGTGTCCCTAGGTCTGAAGTCAGTCTCTTGTAGACAGCATATATATGGGCCTTGTTTTTATGTCCATTCAGCCAGTCTATGTCTTTTGGTTGGAGCATGTAACCCATTTACATTTTAGGTAATTATCAATATTTATGTTCCTATTACCATTTTCTTAATTGTTTGGGTTTGTTATTGTAGGTCTTTTCCTTCTCTTGTGTTTCCTGCCTAGAGAAGTTCCTTTAGCATTTGTTGTAAAGCTGGTTTGGTGGTGCTGATTTCTCTTAGGTTTTGCCTGTCAGTAAAGTTTTTAAGTTCTCCATCGAATCTGAATGAGATCCTTGCTGGGTAGAGTAATCTTGGTTGTAGGTTTTTCCCTTTCATCACTTTAAATATGTTCTGCTGCTCCCTTCTGACTTGCAGAGTTTCTGCTGAAAGATCAGCTGTTAACCTTATGGGGATTCCCTTGTATGTTATTTGATGTTTTTCCCTTGCTGCTTTTAATATTTTTTCTTTGTATTTAATTTTTGATAGTTTGTTTAATATGTGCCTCATCATGTTTCTCCTTGTATTTATCCTGTATGTTATTCTCTGTGCTTCCTGGACTTGGTTGACTATTTGCTTTCCCATATTAGGGAAGTTTTCAACTATAATCTCTTCAAATATTTCTCAGTCCCTTTCTTTTTTTCATCTTCCTCTGGGACCCCTATAATTCGAATGTTGGTTCATTTCATGTTGTCCCAGAGGTCTCTCAGCCTGTCTTCCATTCTTTTCATTCTTATTTCTTTATTCTGCTCTGTGATAGTTATTTCTACTATTTTATCTTCCAGGTCACTTATCCTTTCTTCTGCCTCAGTTATTCTGCTATTGATTCCTTCTAGAGAATTTTTACTTTCAATTATTGTGCTGTTCATCATTGTTTGTTTGCTCTTTTGTTCTCTAGCTCCTTGTTAAACGTTTCTTGTATTTTCTCCATTCTATTTCCAAGATTTTGGATCATCTTTACTATCATTACTCTGAATTCTTTTTCAGGTAGACCACCTATTTCCTCTTCATTTGTTTGGTCTGGTGGGTTTTTACCTTGCTCCTTCATCTGCTGCGTATTTCTCTGTCTTCTCATTTTGCTTACTGTCTTTGGGGTCTCTTTTTTGCAGGCTGCAGGTTTGTAGTTTCTGTTGTTTTTGGTGTCTGCCCCAGTCGGTAAGGTTGGTTCAGTGGGTTGTGTAGGCTTCCTGGTGGAGGGGACTGGTGCCTGTGTTCTGGTGGATGAGGCTGGATCTTGTCTTTCTGGTGGACAGGACCACGTTTGGTGGTGTGTTTTGGGGTGTCTGTGAACTTATTATGATTTTAGGCAGCCCTTCTGCTAATGGGTGGGGTTATGTTCCTGTCTTGCTAGTTGTTTGGCATAGGGTGTCCGACACTGGAGCTTGCTGGTCGTTAAGTGGAGCTGGGTCTTAGTATTGAGACAGTGATCTCTGTGAGAGCTCTCGCCAATTGATATTACATGGGGCCGGAAGGTCTCTGGTGGTCCAGTGTCCTGAACTCGGCTCTCCCATCTCAGAGGCTCAGGCCTGACACCTGGCCGGAGCACCAAGACCCTGCAGCCTCACAGCTTGCTAGGTCCTCTGGTCTGTATATTCTCTTTTTCCCTAAATCGTATCACCGATTGGACCTCTGTAAAAAACGAGTACTGATACCGAGCAGGACGCTGTGTGTCTCCTGGGAACGGGAACCTTTCTGTTCACCCCACTGATTATTAAAATCATTTTTCATGGTTTCAGTTTGCATCTGCAAAATGAGGACTACCTGTATTCATAGGAATTTCAAGTGTGAATGAGTGAGTAGGAAGGGTGCTTCAACCATGAAACTTAGATGATTCAAACTATTGGGCATCTTTTTTCAATTTATGTCAAAGAAAAGTCTTTCAGGCTCCAACTACCTTACGAGTCCCATGGGAAAACCTGACAGCATGAGAACAGGAAGGTGCGAGAGGAATGCTATCTTTGGAGAATCAAAAAGCTGAACTAAATGTTGGCTCTTTAGCTTATTAATTCTATAGTTCTGAGCACTCATTCAATAGCTGGGGTTATTGAAATTGAATATGAAAAATATTGTGCAGAGTATGTGGCAGAGACTAGGGACCCAAAAAAGTGTTGCTATATTTTAACACAACCACATGAGAATCAAAACATAACTTGCAATAGTAAAAAATCCAGTGGAGGTAGTAGAGCCCTTTCCCCACCCAATCAAGGGCAGGAAGCTACCACTCATTTGGGGCTTAGTAGATGTCAGGGTCTTTGACAGGCTCACTCAATCAGTACAACAGCACAGCAAGGTATGGAGAGAACCCTTCCAAAGACAGCCTGCTGATTTCAGTGACTGTGGACCTTCCTGTGTAAGACATGGTCAACTCTGGGTGATGAAGTTTAGGCCAATAGTTAGGTTAATCTACTGGGCATCTTGGATTTTCTAATAAAAATTTCAGATATCCTAGAAAGAATTTTCAAACTCTAGGTTTCTTTTTTTTGCATTTAATTATTTCCCTGATTCTGCATTCATAGAGAATGTACCTCAACATCTCTGCTTCTCATTTTGTTTGAGTACACTACAAAGAGAATCAAATTTTAATAACTACTATTATTATGTGTTTACATGTAATGAGGCTATTTCCATGTTTGCACAGATGGCCTGGAATAACTAAACGTTATTACAACCTGTTCTTGTAAACATGGATCGTCTCTACTAGTTTCTTTGATATCTATCAATACAATATTGTAATTTTGATATTTGTTTTTGTAATAAACTTTATGCTACACTGGAAATTTACTAGAATCTTTATTCATTCGTGTATTTTTCAGAGGGGCATGGGAAAAAGATTTTGGTGGTAGAATGCTCCCTCCTAGAATAGATAGATTTGGGTAGATCATTAGTTAGCCGGGATCTAAAAGAGAGTTGAGTAGATGCAAAGTTGACCTTGGAAATAGTCTTGGTGCCTGTTTATCTCTTCAGCTTATCTCCTATCACTCCTCCACACATTTTTACTCTGTCCTGAGTTTACAATCCATTTTCTTAATGTATCATGTTCTCACTTGTATCTGTACCTGAAAACAGTGTAATAGTCCAAGAAAAAGATATGGCAGCCTGGACTACGGTGGTACAAGAGTGGATGGAGAATAAGTATGTTTAGGAAAGGGGTTAAAGAACCAGAAGAACAGATCCTGGTACCCATCTAAATACTTTACGCTGATATAAAATACCCTGTGCTATCTGCTCCTACATCATTTTCTTGCACTGCCACAGGAAATGTGAAATCCAGGCGCCCACCATGCCCTACAGTTTTCCACTTGTTCTATACATATTCACCTCCAGATGGCTCTATTTGCCTGGTATGCTTTCCTCCCCAGTCTTGCCTCCTTCATTTTCCAGGGTAAATGTTGCCTTACCCAGCTTTCCCTAGTAGAATTAAGCACTTTCACCTAGTTACTCAAAAGGCCTGTTAAATATATTTCAATTATGATATAACTGGGTAAAAAAAAAAAAATTATTATTGCTTTGCTGTTGGCACCAGAGTTTCTGTTTGGGAAAGAAGTGTTTTTATTTAGGAAAATGCGCTGAAAAGCTGAAGCTAACAGAAAGTAAGGCCCCAGAGGGGACGGGTTAGCAAAAACAACACAGAGACAGTGACCCTAAAAAGACATATAGAGCTGGGAGAGGACAGAGGGGAGAGAGGTCAAAGGTGGGCTGAAGAGATAAAGGGAGTATGGTGGGAGGTGGAGATGGACATCGCCAGAATCGGCAGAGAGACTCTTATGAAAGAGGAATCTTAGGTTCAATTTAAATTCATCTACCATGTGGTCAGGAGACATAATCCCACCATGGCATCCTCCACTTGTACCCAGTGAAAATCTCCTTCCTCTGGTGGTAGCATCATATGATTGGAACTTTGGGAGTATGAAGGAGACAGATCTGTGACCCATATTTCAGTTGATGCCAAGACTGAGAGAAAGGGATGGAGATCAAAGAAGACAGAAGAGAAAAGAATTCCAGAGAAACTGAGTTACCAGAATTAGCAAGGAAACTTAGAAAAAGAAATAGAAATACTGTCTTTCCCGCATTCCAGATCCTTTCCTCCCTTCCCCACTGTGAACCATATACCAGTAATTTCCCCACCTGTAAAATTAGGGGGATAAACTAGGTGGTCCCTCCGGGCCTCTCCAGCTTTAATATTCTATGACTCTAAGCTTTTCACCAAGCTTACGGAAACTAATAAAAGTTATGTCCTATTGTGGAAGGATATTGCGTGCTATGAATGAGCTTGATTAGGCTCTGGAGACGACACAAATAATGACAGTCGTTTAACACCTAGGTGAGAAAAAAAAAGCAGATTAAGAGAAGTATGCTCATGGCACCAAACAATGGCTTGTTCTGATTCATCTGGCAGTTGTGTTGCATCTGTTCTAAAAATTATGATGTGTTTTGAAATTACTACTTGGGTGTATATGCAATGTGTGCAGACATTTATGTAATTATGTGATTTTAAAAGTTTCCAGGGCTTCCCTGGTGGCGCAGTGGTTGAGAGTCCGCCTGCCGATGCAGGGGACACGGGTTCGTGCCCCGGTCCGGGAAGGTCCCACGTGCCGCGGAGCGGCTATGCCCGTGAGCCGTGGCCGCTGAGCCTGCGCGTCCGGAGCCTGTGCTCCGCAACGGGAGAGGCCACAACAGCGAGAGGCCCGCGTACCGCAAAAAAAAAAAAAAAAAAAAAAAAGTTTCCAGTGTCTGTGGACACAAACATGCCAATATAAGCAAAAAGTATCAACATCCCATTCTCTCTATATCTGGCAGTTTAAAGGTGGTCAACATAAGCTATCGAGTAGCAATTGACAATGAAGGCTCAGTCCAATCAATTGATTAAAATGCGATTATCTGGATTATTTGCGATTATTGTTTCTGTTTATCTGCTAGAGGCAATTATCTGATTGTGTTTAAGAAACTCCAGCCACGAAGAGCTATCTTTTTGAAGAACAGGAGTGGGTTGGTTGTTTCGAACCTATTTAAACGATGGTAGCTCTGCCTGTTTTGCAGTGGGGAGATTGATGCAAGGTGAGAGAAGGCATGGTTGTAACTTCTAAAATGAGCAAATATTGATGCCTTTAAGTCAATTTGCCATTAGTCATATATTAACTGGATGCACATAGAACCAGTGGAGTCCTGGACAGAGTTCCTTAGAAGCCATCATAGAATCTTTGGCACCGTGTGTAGAAGTTAAGCCCACAGACACTGGGTTCAAGCCCGGACTCCAACATTTATTGGTTGTGTGATCTCAGTTGCTATCTGCACTTCAGTTTATTAATATGAAAAATTATATATGTATAATATAATATATATAGCTATATATTATAATATATATAGCTATATATATATATATATATAAAATATGTAACTCCTAACTCTTGGGTTTGTTGTGGGGATTACACGAATTAATCACATGAATGAATGAGTTAATTAATTACATGATTACATGAATTAATACAGATGAAGTATGTAGATCCATGCCTAGCACATAGCAAGCACTACATAAATGTAAGCTATAATTTTTGTTAGAAGATTTTGTCATGAGGAGAAATTTAGAAAGAGAGTTGATTAGGAAAGAGATAAGCAAGTGTTCTTTGTTACACAATTAGAGACAATATGATGTAACGGTAGGATGGACACAAGGCACCTGGGTAAACAGAGAAGCTACTACATATTTCTTGCCTACTATATTCCAGACACCAGGCTAGGCACCTTACCTGTGGCAACTCATATAAGCCTTCTAACAATCGGAGAAATAGTTATTATGATCTGCAACTTACAGGTGAAGTGATGGGGGTGCTCAGGGATGTTAAGTCACTTAGCGGAGAGCACAGAGCTCAGAAATGGGTGAGTCATGATGGCACCACCCCGTGGTCTTTGCACTAGAGCAGGGCACCTGCCTACGAGCAGACATGAAGGTTGTGGCCACTAAGGCCAGCTGTCCAAAGCAGAGGTCTTTAAACTGTTTGGTCTCAGGACCATTTTACACTCATAAGAAAAGCACTGGGTACTTAAAGAGCTTTGGTTAATGTGGATAATATCCATCAATATGTAGACGATTAGAAATTAAAGCTGAAAAAAATTTTATTTATTAATTTAAAATGACAACAATAAACCCATCACATGTTGATACAGATAATGTATATTTCTGAAAAATAACTATATTTACCAAAGCAGAAAATATTTGTGAGAAGAGTGGCATTGTTTTACTGTTTTTTTCTGACCTCCTTAATGCCTAAAGTATTACCTGAAAGAAATGATTAAAAAATTTCAGGCTGATGCTCAGATACCCTTGGTAAGCAAATGGCCTGAATTCATGATTTGACTAAATATAAAACCTACATTTGAAACTATTTCACTTGTGGCAGGACATACATAAATAGGCAAACTATGCCACTTCGAGCAGTGCCACATGGGCGCTCCCTCGGTATTTTCCGGTTGAGGAGTTTCTTTAGGTTTGATCAAAGTCATAGAATTCTTCACGGAAATTAATTAAATTAATAAAAATACTAAATAAAAGTGCTAATAAAAATTCTTAATGGGAGGAAAGCTTACCTTTAGAGAAAGAGTCAACACTGCATGGTATCAGTCCTATTACGGTTTCTGAACTTCCTGGCGAGAGCAAATTTTATACAATCCTATGTATGAGGAAAGGCCTAGAAAAGGAAGAGGAAAAAGTGGGAATGAGAGAAAAGAGGAGGTCAGCTGTTAAGCTGGGGACACCAGTGGCTGAACTTGCCTTCTTCCTATTGCTCCAAACAACTCCACCCAGGTGACCAGGAACCTGAAAAAACATGGAAGCTTTCCTTTTCACATGAAGAACACTGTTGAGATTTGTTTCCTTGAAATTAACTATTTGAAGTACTACAGTATAGTTTAAGATATCCAATCTGGATGAAAAGGTGTACAGATAACAAGAGCTACCATGATTGTAGCGCTCACTGTGATATGAGGCGATCTTCTTAACCAGGGATCCAAGTAGCTAGCATGGGACACCTGAATGACAAGGGTGTGCAGACCACTACATTTCTACATTCCATTCATACAATAATAAGTGCTAATGGGCAATAAGATAATATAATTGTAGAATATAATAAAATAAAATAATGGGCGATAAAAATGCTAGCAAAGCATAGTTATCCATTAGAGAAGCAGTTCAACCAGTGGTTAACATTTGTAGATTCTGAGATAAATTATTTGAGTTCCACTTCATTTCCACCGTTTACTACTTCTATGACCTTGAATGAGTCTCCTAAACTCTCTGTGCTTCAATTCTAGCTATAAAATGGGGACATTGATAATAATTACTGATTCACAGGGTTATTGTAAGGAATAAATGAGTTAATATATGTAAGGTGCTTACAATCAAGCATTATAAAGAACTTGCTTTCACCATCACCATCATCATAATCATTGCCATCATCATTATCATATGGTTTAATGGTTTCTCTTAATTCTGATTTGAAACGTCTCCACCATAACACATGCCAAGCCAAGTATACGGTAAATAAGTGCGAGGACTGCCTCGCAAGGAGAGAACTTAATTCTCACAATTTCTGCTCCCTTGGGATCCCTCTGACACCTAAGGGAATTTTGGAGATTCCACTGAATTCTTTGGTCTAGAAACTGTACCTGTTGCTAGAGATGAGAGTGTCACCCAAAAGCTCCCATTTGCCCTTCATCCACATCTCTTTTCACAAAGACAAAAGAGAACGGCAGTCTCCATGTTGAAATGTTATCAACATAAGCTCTATTACAATGAGTTATCTCATTCGGTTCATTTTTCACTCTTCCTTTTCCTTCGAATCTGCCACAAGCTCCATTTAACCAAATAACTCACGAGATAATTTTTTACTCTTTCTTGACAATTTCTCCCTTGACTTCTTCCTGCAGGTTTAAAACTAATGACGTTCTGTTGGAATAAGCAAAATTTCCTTCCGCGTCTCCTTGCAGCCCACGTACTCTTCTCCATCCTTTCCCAGGCAGGTGTGGTCCCCGGGAAGGCTCACGTCTTCCTTGTGCATCAATGTTTATTAAGAGTTAGCTGGTAGTCTCCAGTGGTTTTGGTAATATGGAGATAATTGGTACTTCAGCAGACACAGGAGGAATGTGGTTGGCAAGGGAAGTTGTAGTGTGACCTAATAATTCACTTTTATCGCAAAGCAGGACTCCAAAGCTGATATGCATTTCTTACCTTCTGGAGAGAGACACACAGCCAAGACAAACATCACCAACAGCCACCATCACCTACGCATCACGACGCAAACCAGGGCCAAAAACCAACCAGTGGAAGGATTAGCCAGCCACATGATCATTACCTTATAGCCCAGCGAGCCCAGGGCACAATCAAATTCCTACAAGAGAGGATCATACTATTTCCCAAACAAAATCTCCACACACTAGACCCCATCTCTTCAGGTGTAGAACTCCTTTGGAATCTTTTCTAAGCAGAGTAATTTAGGCAAGTGTTAGTTTTGTAAGCCAAAGATGCTGTAATCTTTAATAGCCACTACATTACTTTTTACAAAGGACCTTTCTGGATGAAATTCTTTTGAAGAAGACACTGATGTCTGCGGGTTTATCTAAATTGTAAGGTAGGTTAGAAATTGCTTCACATCAATGGGAAAATAGGTACATTTACTGATTTTGCTTATTTAATTCATATTCCAAAAGGAGAATCAGATTTTATAGGAAGAGATTGTATCTTTTTAAAAATTATTTATTTATTACTTTTTGTCTGCGCTGGGTCTTCGTTGCTGCACGCGGGCTTTCTCTAGTTGCAGCGAGCGGGGCTACTCTTCCTTACGGTGCACGGGCTTCTCATTGCGGTGGCTTCTCTTCTTGCGGAGCACGGGCTCTAGGCGTGCGGGCTTCAGTAGTTGTGGCTCGCGGGCTCCGGACGCGCTGGCTTCAGTAGTTGTGGCGCACGGGCTTAGCTGCTCCACGGCATGTGGGATCTTCCCGGACCAGGGCTCGAACCCGTGTCCCTTGCATTGGCAGGCGGATTCTTAACCACTGCGTCACCAGGGAAGTCCGGAAGAGACTGCTTTTTAAAAATGCCTCCTCATTTTGCCTTTCCCAGCTGTACCTGGCTAAGAGAACTTTTCAAGCGTTTCATTTTTCAGGTACTGATTGTTTTCTCTGAGGCACTTTTATTTCTAATAAGGTTTTCTATGCCCTCTAGTGGTTAGTGTTTTGTTTCTGGCATTGGAAGCAAGGTCATGTGCAATTAGGTAGCAAAGTTTCATCTGAGGGGCATTGCTGTGCACTCACTGTAATACTGGAAGTGGTTTCTGGGGATGTCTTCTCTGAGAGAGGGGGATTCTAGGATGATGTTACCTCCCATTCCACAAAGACAGTCTCAGACTTTGCTTTATTTTTCCAACCTCTTTTCCTGTGCTTCCCAACATGGAGCTGTTTGAAGTTCTGTCCCGTTTACAGTATGCTTGATCGTTTATTACGAGAATTGGTTATTTCTTTTGAAAGTTAACAAAGAAGAGCCTATCTCTGTCCTTAAATTCTGGATCCTAGAGAAGAAGCTTCAAAATTCACTCCTGGAGAAATGGAAAGAGTTGTGTCAGTTTTTAAAGCCACTGGGTAGAGCCGTAGGGCATTTGCTGCAGCCCTTCTTCCTGTCCAGTGAACTCGGTAGGAATCAGGCTGTTCTCATGGTTGGGCTTTCAGAAAGCCAAGGAGATTTGGAAAATATGTTCTAAGAGGTAACAGCTGCGGCTGTGTGGTTCAAGGAAGATTTATTTTTGGTACAGCTGCCAGGCCCTCATCGTGCCTTCTGTAAATTTTGATCCCTAGTAATTATTAGAAATGACACCAACTCTTCTTAATTAACCCCTCTGACATAAACAGAAGGTATGCTTCCTCCGTGAGTTTCCTCCAGAGGATAGCATGTAGGGATGGAAAAGATTTCATTGCTCTACCCTCACACCCCTTTATCTACCAATCCTCAAAAGATTAAAATGATGAGGTGGATTTGTTCAGATTGGCATTTCACGTTAATGTAAGAAGTGATGTTATCCACTGCTGGTGCAGTGATGAAACAGAAGACCATTTCTAAATATACAGGCAGGAGGACGAAGCAGGATAATATGTGACAGAATGTGTCCAATGCGATTAAGGTGGGACCACCAAGACCATCTTTTCCGTAATTCTTACAGTGTAATTTCAAAAGATTATTGTTTTAAATGTTTAATTGTGAAATAGATCTCTCTCTCTCTCTCTCTCTCTCTCTCACACACACACACACACACACACACACACGCACAGTTTACTATTGAATAATGAAAACGCAAACACCCTTGTACCCACTACCTTTAAGAGGTAATGCCAAACTGTTTTACAAATTAGTGTGTAATTGTCCTTTCCTAACAGTACAGTAAGAGGATTCACTTCGCTACATCTCCTTACTGATACTTCTTATTATCCAACTTTGAAACACTTACCCATCTGATAGAAGTAAAATGGCAACTCCCTGCAGTTCAATTTTGCATTCCTCTGAGTTCTAGCGAGTTAAACAGCTTTCCATATATCTGTTGGCCGTTCATGCTATGTCTTCTGGAAATAGCTATCTATGCATTTTTACTTATTGTTTCTACTGAATTATCTTTTATTCACTTGTAAGAGTTTTTAATATACTTTGGATATGTAGGGTCAGCTGTTTATATAGCCAAAGTCTTTGGCAGACAGCCTTCAAAGACAGTTTGAGACTTGTCTTTTTGCTCTCTTTATGGTGTATTTTGATGAACAGAAGCTCTTAATTTTGTATGTAGTTGAATTTATCAACATTGTATTTATGGTTTGTATTTTTTTGTGGCTTATTTACAAATCCCGTTCTTCCGCCAATTTTAAAGATAGGCTCCTAAATCTGCTAAAGTGCTTCTGTATTGTCTTTCATATTTGTGGCAAAGAGAGCTGTCAGCCAAGATTCCATGCCCCTGCCCCTCTCCAGAGGATAGAATTGTTGTTGGGAAACAGCTGCTCAGTCAGCAGTCGGTTAATCCATTTCTGCATCTAGATGGAGTCATATGGGACTTCCCTGACAGTCCAGTGGTTAAGACTCCACGTTTCCACTGCAGAGGGCCTGGGTTTGATCCCTGGTTGGGGAACTAAGATCCCACGAGCTGAGCAGTATGGCCAAAGAAAAAAAAAAAAAAAAAAAAAAGAAAAGAAAGAACCAGTGATAGATGGATCCACATGACTAGTTCTTGCCAATGGACTGCGTGTAGAAGCGATGTGGTACTTACATAAGAAGTGTGTGCCTTTTCTCTTTCCTCATCCACAGAGATGCAAGGACTCTGGATTTGGTGAAGCCACAGGTGGAGGGAACATAGATGCTTGAATCACTGCACATAGGTAAATAGCCTGCCAGCCAGGAACACCTATGGTGGACAGTCACTTGAGCAAGGAAAGAATTCTATTGCGTGAGCCGCTACATTGAGGGGCTATTTTGTTTCATCAGCTACTATTACCCTAACTGATACGGAAATTAGTATCTTGAAGTGGGAAGCTGCCTTAACAAATTCTAAAATGTGCAGCGTTAGAACTGTAGATGGGTGGCAGGTAGCAAGGAAAAATAAAGCAAGACAGAAGTACAGAGCTTTTTTTTATGGCAGCATGAAAATTTGCCTGCCGTAATTTTTAAAGCAGATCAAGTGCCTAGCGGATGTGTAGCTCTGCAAGAACTATCTGGAAAGAGCTAGAAATATTAGTGCATGTGTTGGTTTCTAGTCACTGCTTATAGCAAGGTGTAAAAAGGAAAAGATGAGTCCCAGCAAGAAGTGGTTGGCTTGGGAACAGAGATGGAAAGGAATGGAAAGAGTCCAGAACTATAGAGTTTCAAGAATTGGCAAAGTTGACTGTTTCTGCACTTTAAACCAGGATTTAAAAATTAGAATGAAAAGAACTTTGAGCAACAAAAGTCCATTAGGAATTCTCAGTTACATGAAGGGATTTGATCTCGTGCCAAAGAACCGATTAAGGTTACTTTTTTCCAACTCAAGGTTGGTTCTTTTATGAGATGGCCCCAGGGTACCTCCCACTGCAGTGAAATACACAATCATGGGAGGTGGGGAGCACAGAGCAAACGTATGAATCAGAGTGAGAATTGTGTCTGGGAAAGCACTAACGTGGTTATCCATACATGGGATTTACTGGAAGCAAATAGATGTGAAGCCTGCTAAGTATCCGTGAGAATTGTCTTGCTAAATAAACTGCAGTCTGGCTTTAAAAAGCCTGTGACTAGGGACTGGGCTTCCCTAGGGGCTTCCCTAGGGGCTTCCCTGGTGGCGCAGTGGTTGGGAGTCCGCCTGCCGATGCAGGGGACACGGGTTCGTGCCCCGGTCCGGGAGGATCCCACGTGCCGCGGAGCGGCTGGGCCCGTGAGCCATGGCCGCTGAGCCTGCGCGTCCGGAGCCTGTGCTCCGCAACGGGAGAGGCCACAACAGTGAGAGTTTCACGTTAATGTAAGAAGTGATGTTATCCACTGCTGGTGCAGTGATGAAACAGAAGACCATTTCTAAATATACAGGCAGGAGGACGAAGCAGGATAATATGTGACAGAATGTGTCCAATGCGATTAAGGTGGGACCACCAAGACCATCTTTTCCGTAATTCTTACAGTGTAATTTCAAAAGATTATTGTTTTAAATGTTTAATTGTGAAATAGATCTCTCTCTCTCTCTCTCTCTCTCTCACACACACACACACACACACACACACACGCACAGTTTACTATTGAATAATGAAAACGCAAACACCCTTGTACCCACTACCTTTAAGAGGTAATGCCAAACTGTTTTACAAATTAGTGTGTAATTGTCCTTTCCTAACAGTACAGTAAGAGGATTCACTTCGCTACATCTCCTTACTGATACTTCTTATTATCCAACTTTGAAACACTTACCCATCTGATAGAAGTAAAATGGCAACTCCCTGCAGTTCAATTTTGCATTCCTCTGAGTTCTAGCGAGTTAAACAGCTTTCCATATATCTGTTGGCCGTTCATGCTATGTCTTCTGGAAATAGCTATCTATGCATTTTTACTTATTGTTTCTACTGAATTATCTTTTATTCACTTGTAAGAGTTTTTAATATACTTTGGATATGTAGGGTCAGCTGTTTATATAGCCAAAGTCTTTGGCAGACAGCCTTCAAAGACAGTTTGAGACTTGTCTTTTTGCTCTCTTTATGGTGTATTTTGATGAACAGAAGCTCTTAATTTTGTATGTAGTTGAATTTATCAACATTGTATTTATGGTTTGTATTTTTTTGTGGCTTATTTACAAATCCCGTTCTTCCGCCAATTTTAAAGATAGGCTCCTAAATCTGCTAAAGTGCTTCTGTATTGTCTTTCATATTTGTGGCAAAGAAAGCTGTCAGCCAAGATTCCATGCCCCTGCCCCTCTCCAGAGGATAGAATTGTTGTTGGGAAACAGCTGCTCAGTCAGCAGTCGGTTAATCCATTTCTGCATCTAGATGGAGTCATATGGGACTTCCCTGACAGTCCAGTGGTTAAGACTCCACGTTTCCACTGCAGAGGGCCTGGGTTTGATCCCTGGTTGGGGAACTAAGATCCCACGAGCTGAGCAGTATGGCCAAAGAAAAAAAAAAAAAAAAAAAAAAAGAAAAGAAAGAACCAGTGATAGATGGATCCACATGACTAGTTCTTGCCAATGGACTGCGTGTAGAAGCGATGTGGTACTTACATAAGAAGTGTGTGCCTTTTCTCTTTCCTCATCCACAGAGATGCAAGGACTCTGGATTTGGTGAAGCCACAGGTGGAGGGAACATAGATGCTTGAATCACTGCACATAGGTAAATAGCCTGCCAGCCAGGAACACCTATGGTGGACAGTCACTTGAGCAAGGAAAGAATTCTATTGCGTGAGCCGCTACATTGAGGGGCTATTTTGTTTCATCAGCTACTATTACCCTAACTGATACGGAAATTAGTATCTTGAAGTGGGAAGCTGCCTTAACAAATTCTAAAATGTGCAGCGTTAGAACTGTAGATGGGTGGCAGGTAGCAAGGAAAAATAAAGCAAGACAGAAGTACAGAGCTTTTTTTTATGGCAGCATGAAAATTTGCCTGCCGTAATTTTTAAAGCAGATCAAGTGCCTAGCGGATGTGTAGCTCTGCAAGAACTATCTGGAAAGAGCTAGAAATATTAGTGCATGTGTTGGTTTCTAGTCACTGCTTATAGCAAGGTGTAAAAAGGAAAAGATGAGTCCCAGCAAGAAGTGGTTGGCTTGGGAACAGAGATGGAAAGGAATGGAAAGAGTCCAGAACTATAGAGTTTCAAGAATTGGCAAAGTTGACTGTTTCTGCACTTTAAACCAGGATTTAAAAATTAGAATGAAAAGAACTTTGAGCAACAAAAGTCCATTAGGAATTCTCAGTTACATGAAGGGATTTGATCTCGTGCCAAAGAACCGATTAAGGTTACTTTTTTCCAACTCAAGGTTGGTTCTTTTATGAGATGGCCCCAGGGTACCTCCCACTGCAGTGAAATACACAATCATGGGAGGTGGGGAGCACAGAGCAAACGTATGAATCAGAGTGAGAATTGTGTCTGGGAAAGCACTAACGTGGTTATCCATACATGGGATTTACTGGAAGCAAATAGATGTGAAGCCTGCTAAGTATCCGTGAGAATTGTCTTGCTAAATAAACTGCAGTCTGGCTTTAAAAAGCCTGTGACTAGGGACTGGGCTTCCCTAGGGGCTTCCCTGGTGGCGCAGTGGTTGGGAGTCCGCCTGCCGATGCAGGGGACACGGGTTCGTGCCCCGGTCCGGGAGGATCCCACGTGCCGCGGAGCGGCTGGGCCCGTGAGCCATGGCCGCT